>NC_132886.1:14427869-14710369 GCF_030463535.1 Salminus brasiliensis
AAGTAAAGACACGTGAAGAGAGCCACTTGAAGCAGCTGGGTTATGACACCAGCTACCCCCCCGCAGGAGTCACAGCACGCAAAAGCAATTTGACGTCCCAAGGACTGTTTTGTAAGAGCAATCTATCGTTAGACGAGAAAATCAGGGGAGAGCGCGAACGCAGTCCCCCACTACCAGAAATTATGCAGTCAAGATTCCCACATTTGGGGAATTCGCAGGGGTCAGCACAACCGGAGTGCAATGGTTGAGCCTCACCCTGGGTGAACCACCTTTTTGATCATGGTATCTCCCCTGCCAGGTAAGTATAAGTTCTTCACACACTGGGGAGTGGGACCACCACTGGCTGTCCTCTTCACTGAGACGGTAAAGACTACATGCGTTACACCACCCAGACACTGAAATAAAACACTGCAACAAAGACCCTACATACACACACACACACACACACACAAACAAAGACATCACCAACAAATGCATTGGTGTGCTGCCTCACAAAACGCTTTACTTTGCCATGTTTCCGAAAACCACAACACTTCCCATGATGCACTGCTTCTGAGTGCGTACAATGCTGCTCACCAGAGGGGGCTGCTCCACCAATTCTCTCCCTCCTACAAGGCCCAGGACAGGGGCTCAGTCCTGAACAACTCCCACAAGCAACAGTTATCATTAGCTAATTCAACAAACATCCTCATGCCCTGCTTCAGGTGGGTCACAGTAGGGGTGGACAATAGGACAATATCTTATCCATATCATGATCAACTCAACTATTGCATCTTTCATTACAAACAGTGCGTACTTACAGTCCCGTGCAAAACTTTAGGCAACCCTGGTCAAACGGTCTGTTAGCAAACATTTTTAGCAAGAGACAGTGTAGGATTTTTGTTCTGCACAACATTAGAGTGGAAAGAGGAAAGGAGCACCACGCAACAAAGATGGGCTCCCCAAGAGATTTCAGCTCTCGGATAACTTTTCTCAAGATCTCAGGCCTTAATTAGTTTCTTGGGGCTGTGGCTTGTTCACAGTCTTCGTCAGGAAAGCCCAGCTGACGCAAATGTCAAAGCTTTCTAAAAAGGGATTTCTCAAAGCTTAGCACTGCCGGCCAGCAGCCAGAGGCTCCTCTAATCAGCTACCTAGCACTACGAAAAGTTCAACAACCGCCCACCTCAAAGCAGGAGAAGGCTATAGGAAAAGCGTTTTAAGGTAGCCGCTTCCTCAGCACGTAACGTTGTTGAGAAATGGCAGTCAAAAGGAAGGGCCGAGGCCAAAGGCCAACTTGAGGTCCCTCTTGGAGTAAAGATTTAGCAGGCTCTGGAGTGATGGTGGACTGTTCCACAGTCTAAACAATGAGCCTGATGCATTTTGGAAAGGGCTCCTGTGGGCCGACCAGTCTTGTATCTCCATTCTATGCGTTCCTGTGAAATGTCCCGCTGTCTTGTGTTGCTGCATGGGCTTGAAGAACGACGTCTCGTTTCAATGTCAACAAGTTACAGTGAAGAACGACAATAAAAGCACTTGACCTGACGTAATATTCAGCCTTATTGTGAGAAATGACATCCCAATGTGTCCCAATATTCTTGTCTGAGCAGATGGTGGATATGGCCAGTGCTTCCACAACACTCACTGCTCACATGTCCGTTGTAAGGACAGCGTAATCAGGGCTGCTTGAATGGATTGAGTGTAGCGACTAAAAGAGGGTGTAGAAACGTTTTGTAGGAATTGATGTCTTTTTTGCTTCTTTCTAAAGCTTCAGATCTTTTCCCATTTTGGAAGGTGCCACGTGTGGATCCTGAAGTCAGTTCCGACTTGTCAAGCACGTAAGAAGTAAAGACACGTGAAGAGAGCCACTTGAAGCAGCTGGGTTATGACACCAGCTACCCCCCCCGCAGGAGTCACAGCACGCAAAAGCAATTTGACGTCCCAAGGACTGTTTTGTAAAAGCAATCTATCGTTAGACGAGAAAATCAGGGGAGAGCGCAAACGCAGTCCCCCACTACCAGAAATTATGCAGTCGAGATTCCCACATTTGGGGAATTCGCAGGGGTCAGCACAACCGGAGTGCAATGGTTGAGCCTCACCCTGGGTGAACCACCTTTTTGATCATGGTATCTTCCCTGCCAGGTAAGTATAAGTTCTTCACACACTGGGGAGTGGGACCACCACTGGCTGTCCTCTTCACTGAGACGGTAAAGACTACATGCGTTACATCACCCAGACACTGAAATAAAACACTGCAACAAAGACCCTACATACACACACACACACAAAGACATCACCAACAAATGCATTGGTGTGCTGCCTCACAAAACGCTTTACTTTGCCATGTTTCCGAAAACCACAACACTTCCCATGATGCACTGCTTCTGAGTGCGTACAATGCTGCTCACCAGAGGGGGCTGCTCCACCAATTCTCTCCCTCCTACAAGGCCCAGGACAGGGGCTCAGTCCTGAACAACTCCCACAAGCAACAGTTATCATTAGCTAATTCAACAAACATCCTCATGCCCTGCTTCAGGTGGGTCACAGTAGGGGTGGACAATAGGACAATATCTTATCCATATCATGATCAACTCAACTATTGCATCTTTCATTACAAACAGTGCGTACTTACAGTCCCGTGCAAAACTTTAGGCAACCCTGGTCAAACGGTCTGTTAGCAAACATTTTTAGCAAGAGACAGTGTAGGATTTTTGTTCTGCACAACATTAGAGTGGAAAGAGGAAAGGAGCACCACGCAACAAAGATGGGCTCCCCAAGAGATTTCAGCTCTCGGATAACTTTTCTCAAGATCTCAGGCCTTAATTAGTTTCTTGGGGCTGTGGCTTGTTCACAGTCTTCGTCAGGAAAGCCCAGCTGACGCAAATGTCAAAGCTTTCTAAAAAGGGATTTCTCAAAGCTTAGCACTGCCGGCCAGCAGCCAGAGGCTCCTCTAATCAGCTACCTAGCACTACGAAAAGTTCAACAACCGCCCACCTCAAAGCAGGAGAAGGCTATAGGAAAAGCGTTTTAAGGTAGCCGCTTCCTCAGCACGTAACGTTGTTGAGAAATGGCAGTCAAAAGGAAGGGCCGAGGCCAAAGGCCAACTTGAGGTCCCTCTTGGAGTAAAGATTTAGCAGGCTCTGGAGTGATGGTGGACTGTTCCACAGTCTAAACAATGAGCCTGATGCATTTTGGAAAGGGCTCCTGTGGGCCGACCAGTCTTGTATCTCCATTCTATGCGTTCCTGTGAAATGTCCCGCTGTCTTGTGTTGCTGCATGGGCTTGAAGAACGACGTCTCGTTTCAATGTCAACAAGTTACAGTGAAGAACGACAATAAAAGCACTTGACCTGACGTAATATTCAGCCTTATTGTGAGAAATGACATCCCAATGTGTCCCAATATTCTTGTCTGAGCAGATCGTGGATATGGCCAGTGCTTCCACAACACTCACTGCTCACATGTCCGTTGTAAGGACAGCGTAATCAGGGCTGCTTGAATGGATTGAGTGTAGCGACTAAAAGAGGGTGTAGAAACGTTTTGTAGGAATTGATGTCTTTTTTGCTTCTTTTTGACTGTTTTGTAAGAGCAATCTATCGTTAGACGAGAAAATCAGGGGAGAGCGCGAACGCAGTCCCCTACTACCAGAAATTATGCAGTCGAGATTCCCACATTTGGGGAATTCGCAGGAGTCAGCACAACCGGAGTGCAATGGTTGAGCCTCACCCTGGGTGAACCACCTTCTTGATCATGGTATCTCCCCTGCCAGGTAAGTATGAGTTCTTCACACACTGGGGAGTGGGACCACCACTGGCTGTCCTCTTCACTGAGACGGTAAAGACTACATGCGTTACACCACCCAGACACTGAAATAAAACACTGCAACAAAGACCCTACATACACACACACACACACACACACAAACAAAGACATCACCAACAAATGCATTGGTGTGCTGCCTCACAAAACGCTTTACTTTGCCATGTTTCCGAAAACCACAACACTTCCCATGATGCACTGCTTCTGAGTGCGTACAATGCTGCTCACCAGAGGGGGCTGCTCCACCAATTCTCTCCCTCCTACAAGGCCCAGGACAGGGGCTCAGTCCTGAACAACTCCCACAAGCAACAGTTATCATTAGCTAATTCAACAAACATCCTCATGCCCTGCTTCAGGTGGGTCACAGTAGGGGTGGACAATAGGACAATATCTTATCCATATCATGATCAACTCAACTATTGCATCTTTCATTACAAACAGTGCGTACTTACAGTCCCGTGCAAAACTTTAGGCAACCCTGGTCAAACGGTCTGTTAGCAAACATTTTTAGCAAGAGACAGTGTAGGATTTTTGTTCTGCACAACATTAGAGTGGAAAGAGGAAAGGAGCACCACGCAACAAAGATGGGCTCCCCAAGAGATTTCAGCTCTCGGATAACTTTTCTCAAGATCTCAGGCCTTAATTAGTTTCTTGGGGCTGTGGCTTGTTCACAGTCTTCGTCAGGAAAGCCCAGCTGACGCAAATGTCAAAGCTTTCTAAAAAGGGATTTCTCAAAGCTTAGCACTGCCGGCCAGCAGCCAGAGGCTCCTCTAATCAGCTACCTAGCACTACGAAAAGTTCAACAACCGCCCACCTCAAAGCAGGAGAAGGCTATAGGAAAAGCGTTTTAAGGTAGCCGCTTCCTCAGCACGTAACGTTGTTGAGAAATGGCAGTCAAAAGGAAGGGCCGAGGCCAAAGGCCAACTTGAGGTCCCTCTTGGAGTAAAGATTTAGCAGGCTCTGGAGTGATGGTGGACTGTTCCACAGTCTAAACAATGAGCCTGATGCATTTTGGAAAGGGCTCCTGTGGGCCGACCAGTCTTGTATCTCCATTCTATGCGTTCCTGTGAAATGTCCCGCTGTCTTGTGTTGCTGCATGGGCTTGAAGAACGACGTCTCGTTTCAATGTCAACAAGTTACAGTGAAGAACGACAATAAAAGCACTTGACCTGACGTAATATTCAGCCTTATTGTGAGAAATGACATCCCAATGTGTCCCAATATTCTTGTCTGAGCAGATGGTGGATATGGCCAGTGCTTCCACAACACTCACTGCTCACATGTCCGTTGTAAGGACAGCGTAATCAGGGCTGCTTGAATGGATTGAGTGTAGCGACTAAAAGAGGGTGTAGAAACGTTTTGTAGGAATTGATGTCTTTTTTGCTTCTTTCTAAAGCTTCAGATCTTTTCCCATTTTGGAAGGTGCCACGTGTGGATCCTGAAGTCAGTTCCGACTTGTCAAGCACGTACGAAGTAAAGACACGTGAAGAGAGCTGCTTGAAGCAGCTGGGTTATGACACCAGCTACCCCCCCGCAGGAGTCACAGCACGCAAAAGCAATTTGAAGTCCCAAGGACTGTTTTGTAAGAGCAATCTATCGTTAGACGAGAAAATCAGGGGAGAGCGCGAACGCAGTCCCCCACTACCAGAAATTATGCAGTCGAGATTCCCACATTTGGGGAATTCGCAGGGGTCAGCACAACCGGAGTGCAATGGTTGACCCTCACCCTGGGTGAACCACCTTCTTGATCATGGTATCTCCCCTGCCAGGTAAGTATGAGTTCTTCACACACTGGGGAGTGGGACCACCACTGGCTGTCCTCTTCACTGAGACGGTAAAGACTACATGCGTTACACCACCCAGACACTGAAATAAAACACTGCAACAAAGACCCTACATACACACACACACACAAACAAAGACATCACCAACAAATGCATTGGTGTGCTGCCTCACAAAACGCTTTACTTTGCCATGTTTCCGAAAACCACAACACTTCCCATGATGCACTGCTTCTGAGTGCGTACAATGCTGCTCACCAGAGGGGGCTGCTCCACCAATTCTCTCCCTCCTACAAGGCCCAGGACAGGGGCTCAGTCCTGAACAACTCCCACAAGCAACAGTTATCATTAGCTAATTCAACAAACATCTTCATGCCCTGCTTCAGGTGGGTCACAGTAGGGGTGGACAATAGGACAATATCTTATCCATATCATGATCAACTCAACTATTGCATCTTTCATTACAAACAGTGCGTACTTACAGTCCCGTGCAAAACTTTAGGCAACCCTGGTCAAACGGTCTGTTAGCAAACATTTTTAGCAAGAGACAGTGTAGGATTTTTGTTCTGCACAACATTAGAGTGGAAAGAGGAAAGGAGCACCACGCAACAAAGATGGGCTCCCCAAGAGATTTCAGCTCTCGGATAACTTTTCTCAAGATCTCAGGCCTTAATTAGTTTCTTGGGGCTGTGGCTTGTTCACAGTCTTCGTCAGGAAAGCCCAGCTGACGCAAATGTCAAAGCTTTCTAAAAAGGGATTTCTCAAAGCTTAGCACTGCCGGCCAGCAGCCAGAGGCTCCTCTAATCAGCTACCTAGCACTACGAAAAGTTCAACAACCGCCCACCTCAAAGCAGGAGAAGGCTATAGGAAAAGCGTTTTAAGGTAGCCGCTTCCTCAGCACGTAACGTTGTTGAGAAATGGCAGTCAAAAGGAAGGGCCGAGGCCAAAGGCCAACTTGAGGTCCCTCTTGGAGTAAAGATTTAGCAGGCTCTGGAGTGATGGTGGACTGTTCCACAGTCTAAACAATGAGCCTGATGCATTTTGGAAAGGGCTCCTGTGGGCCGACCAGTCTTGTATCTCCATTCTATGCGTTCCTGTGAAATGTCCCGCTGTCTTGTGTTGCTGCATGGGCTTGAAGAACGACGTCTCGTTTCAATGTCAACAAGTTACAGTGAAGAACGACAATAAAAGCACTTGACCTGACGTAATATTCAGCCTTATTGTGAGAAATGACATCCCAATGTGTCCCAATATTCTTGTCTGAGCAGATGGTGGATATGGCCAGTGCTTCCACAACACTCACTGCTCACATGTCCGTTGTAAGGACAGCGTAATCAGGGCTGCTTGAATGGATTGAGTGTAGCGACTAAAAGAGGGTGTAGAAACGTTTTGTAGGAATTGATGTCTTTTTTGCTTCTTTCTAAAGCTTCAGATCTTTTCCCATTTTGGAAGGTGCCACGTGTGGATCCTGAAGTCAGTTCCGACTTGTCAAGCACGTACGAAGTAAAGACACGTGAAGAGAGCCGCTTGAAGCAGCTGGGTTATAACACCAGCTACCCCCCCGCAGGAGTCACAGCACGCAAAAGCAATTTGACGTCCCAAGGACTGTTTTGTAAGAGCAATCTATCGTTAGACAAGAAAATCAGGGGAGAGCGCTAACGCAGTCCCCCACTACCAGAAATTATGCAGTCGAGATTCCCACATTTGGGGAATTCGCAGGGGTCAGCACAACCGGAGTGCAATGGTTGAGCCTCACCCTGGGTGAACCACCTTCTTGATCATGGTATCTCCCCTGCCAGGTAAGTATGAGTTCTTCACACACTGGGGAGTGGGACCACCACTGGCTGTCCTCTTCACTGAGACGGTAAAGACTACATGCGTTACACCACCCAGACACTGAAATAAAACACTGCAACAAAGACCCTACATACACACACACACACACACACAAACAAAGACATCACCAACAAATGCATTGGCGTGCTGCCTCACAAAACGCTTTACTTTGCCATGTTTCCGAAAACCACAACACTTCCCATGATGCACTGCTTCTGAGTGCATACAATGCTGCTCACCAGAGGGGGCTGCTCCACCAATTCTCTCCCTCCTACAAGGCCCAGGACAGGGGCTCAGTCCTGAACAACTCCCACAAGCAACAGTTATCATTAGCTAATTCAACAAACATCCTCATGCCCTGCTTCAGGTGGGTCACAGTAGGGGTGGACAATAGGACAATATCTTATCCATATCATGATCAACTCAACTATTGCATCTTTCATTACAAACAGTGCGTACTTACAGTCCCGTGCAAAACTTTAGGCAACCCTGGTCAAACGGTCTGTTAGCAAACATTTTTAGCAAGAGACAGTGTAGGATTTTTGTTCTGCACAACATTAGAGTGGAAAGAGGAAAGGAGCACCACGCAACAAAGATGGGCTCCCCAAGAGATTTCAGCTCTCGGATAACTTTTCTCAAGATCTCAGGCCTTAATTAGTTTCTTGGGGCTGTGGCTTGTTCACAGTCTTCGTCAGGAAAGCCCAGCTGACGCAAATGTCAAAGCTTTCTAAAAAGGGATTTCTCAAAGCTTAGCACTGCCGGCCAGCAGCCAGAGGCTCCTCTAATCAGCTACCTAGCACTACGAAAAGTTCAACAACCGCCCACCTCAAAGCAGGAGAAGGCTATAGGAAAAGCGTTTTAAGGTAGCCGCTTCCTCAGCACGTAACGTTGTTGAGAAATGGCAGTCAAAAGGAAGGGCCGAGGCCAAAGGCCAACTTGAGGTCCCTCTTGGAGTAAAGATTTAGCAGGCTCTGGAGTGATGGTGGACTGTTCCACAGTCTAAACAATGAGCCTGATGCATTTTGGAAAGGGCTCCTGTGGGCCGACCAGTCTTGTATCTCCATTCTATGCGTTCCTGTGAAATGTCCCGCTGTCTTGTGTTGCTGCATGGGCTTGAAGAACGACGTCTCGTTTCAATGTCAACAAGTTACAGTGAAGAACGACAATAAAAGCACTTGACCTGACGTAATATTCAGCCTTATTGTGAGAAATGACATCCCAATGTGTCCCAATATTCTTGTCTGAGCAGATGGTGGATATGGCCAGTGCTTCCACAACACTCACTGCTCACATGTCCGTTGTAAGGACAGCGTAATCAGGGCTGCTTGAATGGATTGAGTGTAGCGACTAAAAGAGGGTGTAGAAACGTTTTGTAGGAATTGATGTCTTTTTTGCTTCTTTCTAAAGCTTCAGATCTTTTCCCATTTTGGAAGGTGCCACGTGTGGATCCTGAAGTCAGTTCCGACTTGTCAAGCACGTACGAAGTAAAGACACGTGAAGAGAGCCGCTTGAAGCAGCTGGGTTATGACACCAGCTACCCCCCCGCAGGAGTCACAGCACGCAAAAGCAATTTGACGTCCCAAGGACTGTTTTGTAAGAGCAATCTATCGTTAGACGAGAAAATCAGGGGAGAGCGCGAACGCAGTCCCCCACTACCAGAAATTATGCAGTCGAGATTCCCACATTTGGGGAATTCGCAGGGGTCAGCACAACCGGAGTGCAATGGTTGAGCCTCACCCTGGGTGAACCACCTTCTTGATCATGGTATCTCCCCTGCCAGGTAAGTATGAGTTCTTCACACACTGGGGAGTGGGACCACCACTGGCTGTCCTCTTCACTGAGACGGTAAAGACTACATGCGTTACACCACCCAGACACTGAAATAAAACACTGCAACAAAGACCCTACATACACACACACACACACACACACAAACAAAGACATCACCAACAAATGCATTGGTGTGCTGCCTCACAAAACGCTTTACTTTGCCATGTTTCCGAAAACCACAACACTTCCCATGATGCACTGCTTCTGAGTGCGTACAATGCTGCTCACCAGAGGGGGCTGCTCCACCAATTCTCTCCCTCCTACAAGGCCCAGGACAGGGGCTCAGTCCTGAACAACTCCCACAAGCAACAGTTATCATTAGCTAATTCAACAAACATCCTCATGCCCTGCTTCAGGTGGGTCACAGTAGGGGTGGACAATAGGACAATATCTTATCCATATCATGATCAACTCAACTATTGCATCTTTCATTACAAACAGTGCGTACTTACAGTCCCGTGCAAAACTTTAGGCAACCCTGGTCAAACGGTCTGTTAGCAAACATTTTTAGCAAGAGACAGTGTAGGATTTTTGTTCTGCACAACATTAGAGTGGAAAGAGGAAAGGAGCACCACGCAACAAAGATGGGCTCCCCAAGAGATTTCAGCTCTCGGATAACTTTTCTCAAGATCTCAGGCCTTAATTAGTTTCTTGGGGCTGTGGCTTGTTCACAGTCTTCGTCAGGAAAGCCCAGCTGACGCAAATGTCAAAGCTTTCTAAAAAGGGATTTCTCAAAGCTTAGCACTGCCGGCCAGCAGCCAGAGGCTCCTCTAATCAGCTACCTAGCACTACGAAAAGTTCAACAACCGCCCACCTCAAAGCAGGAGAAGGCTATAGGAAAAGCGTTTTAAGGTAGCCGCTTCCTCAGCACGTAACGTTGTTGAGAAATGGCAGTCAAAAGGAAGGGCCGAGGCCAAAGGCCAACTTGAGGTCCCTCTTGGAGTAAAGATTTAGCAGGCTCTGGAGTGATGGTGGACTGTTCCACAGTCTAAACAATGAGCCTGATGCATTTTGGAAAGGGCTCCTGTGGGCCGACCAGTCTTGTATCTCCATTCTATGCGTTCCTGTGAAATGTCCCGCTGTCTTGTGTTGCTGCATGGGCTTGAAGAACGACGTCTCGTTTCAATGTCAACAAGTTACAGTGAAGAACGACAATAAAAGCACTTGACCTGACGTAATATTCAGCCTTATTGTGAGAAATGACATCCCAATGTGTCCCAATATTCTTGTCTGAGCAGATGGTGGATATGGCCAGTGCTTCCACAACACTCACTGCTCACATGTCCGTTGTAAGGACAGCGTAATCAGGGCTGCTTGAATGGATTGAGTGTAGCGACTAAAAGAGGGTGTAGAAACGTTTTGTAGGAATTGATGTCTTTTTTGCTTCTTTCTAAAGCTTCAGATCTTTTCCCATTTTGGAAGGTGCCACGTGTGGATCCTGAAGTCAGTTCCGACTTGTCAAGCACGTACGAAGTAAAGACACGTGAAGAGAGCCACTTGAAGCAGCTGGGTTATGACACCAGCTACCCCCCCGCAGGAGTCACAGCACGCAAAAGCAATTTGACGTCCCAAGGACTGTTTTGTAAGAGCAATCTATCGTTAGACGAGAAAATCAGGGGAGAGCGCGAACGCAGTCCCCCACTACCAGAAATTATGCAGTCGAGATTCCCACATTTGGGGAATTCGCAGGGGTCAGCACAACCGGAGTGCAATGGTTGAGCCTCACCCTGGGTGAACCACCTTCTTGATCATGGTATCTCCCCTGCCAGGTAAGTATGAGTTCTTCACACACTGGGGAGTGGGACCACCACTGGCTGTCCTCTTCACTGAGACGGTAAAGACTACATGCGTTACACCACCCAGACACTGAAATAAAACACTGCAACAAAGACCCTACATACACACACACACACACACACACACAAACAAAGACATCACCAACAAATGCATTGGTGTGCTGCCTCACAAAACGCTTTACTTTGCCATGTTTCCGAAAACCACAACACTTCCCATGATGCACTGCTTCTGAGTGCGTACAATGCTGCTCACCAGAGGGGGCTGCTCCACCAATTCTCTCCCTCCTACAAGGCCCAGGACAGGGGCTCAGTCCTGAACAACTCCCACAAGCAACAGTTATCATTAGCTAATTCAACAAACATCCTCATGCCCTGCTTCAGGTGGGTCACAGTAGGGGTGGACAATAGGACAATATCTTATCCATATCATGATCAACTCAACTATTGCATCTTTCATTACAAACAGTGCGTACTTACAGTCCCGTGCAAAACTTTAGGCAACCCTGGTCAAACGGTCTGTTAGCAAACATTTTTAGCAAGAGACAGTGTAGGATTTTTGTTCTGCACAACATTAGAGTGGAAAGAGGAAAGGAGCACCACGCAACAAAGATGGGCTCCCCAAGAGATTTCAGCTCTCGGATAACTTTTCTCAAGATCTCAGGCCTTAATTAGTTTCTTGGGGCTGTGGCTTGTTCACAGTCTTCGTCAGGAAAGCCCAGCTGACGCAAATGTCAAAGCTTTCTAAAAAGGGATTTCTCAAAGCTTAGCACTGCCGGCCAGCAGCCAGAGGCTCCTCTAATCAGCTACCTAGCACTACGAAAAGTTCAACAACCGCCCACCTCAAAGCAGGAGAAGGCTATAGGAAAAGCGTTTTAAGGTAGCCGCTTCCTCAGCACGTAACGTTGTTGAGAAATGGCAGTCAAAAGGAAGGGCCGAGGCCAAAGGCCAACTTGAGGTCCCTCTTGGAGTAAAGATTTAGCAGGCTCTGGAGTGATGGTGGACTGTTCCACAGTCTAAACAATGAGCCTGATGCATTTTGGAAAGGGCTCCTGTGGGCCGACCAGTCTTGTATCTCCATTCTATGCGTTCCTGTGAAATGTCCCGCTGTCTTGTGTTGCTGCATGGGCTTGAAGAACGACGTCTCGTTTCAATGTCAACAAGTTACAGTGAAGAACGACAATAAAAGCACTTGACCTGACGTAATATTCAGCCTTATTGTGAGAAATGACATCCCAATGTGTCCCAATATTCTTGTCTGAGCAGATGGTGGATATGGCCAGTGCTTCCACAACACTCACTGCTCACATGTCCGTTGTAAGGACAGCGTAATCAGGGCTGCTTGAATGGATTGAGTGTAGCGACTAAAAGAGGGTGTAGAAACGTTTTGTAGGAATTGATGTCTTTTTTGCTTCTTTCTAAAGCTTCAGATCTTTTCCCATTTTGGAAGGTGCCACGTGTGGATCCTGAAGTCAGTTCCGACTTGTCAAGCACGTACGAAGTAAAGACACGTGAAGAGAGCCACTTGAAGCAGCTGGGTTATGACACCAGCTACCCCCCCGCAGGAGTCACAGCACGCAAAAGCAATTTGACGTCCCAAGGACTGTTTTGTAAGAGCAATCTATCGTTAGACGAGAAAATCAGGGGAGAGCGCGAACGCAGTCCCCCACTACCAGAAATTATGCAGTCGAGATTCCCACATTTGGGGAATTCGCAGGGGTCAGCACAACCGGAGTGCAATGGTTGAGCCTCACCCTGGGTGAACCACCTTCTTGATCATGGTATCTCCCCTGCCAGGTAAGTATGAGTTCTTCACACACTGGGGAGTGGGACCACCACTGGCTGTCCTCTTCACTGAGACGGTAAAGACTACATGCATTACACCACCCAGACACTGAAATAAAACACTGCAACAAAGACCCTACATACACACACACACACAAAGACATCACCAACAAATGCATTGGTGTGCTGCCTCACAAAACGCTTTACTTTGCCATGTTTCCGAAAACCACAACACTTCCCATGATGCACTGCTTCTGAGTGCATACAATGCTGCTCACCAGAGGGGGCTGCTCCACCAATTCTCTCCCTCCTACAAGGCCCAGGACAGGGGCTCAGTCCTGAACAACTCCCACAAGCAACAGTTATCATTAGCTAATTCAACAAACATCCTCATGCCCTGCTTCAGGTGGGTCACAGTAGGGGTGGACAATAGGACAATATCTTATCCATATCATGATCAACTCAACTATTGCATCTTTCATTACAAACAGTGCGTACTTACAGTCCCGTGCAAAACTTTAGGCAACCCTGGTCAAACGGTCTGTTAGCAAACATTTTTAGCAAGAGACAGTGTAGGATTTTTGTTCTGCACAACATTAGAGTGGAAAGAGGAAAGGAGCACCACGCAACAAAGATGGGCTCCCCAAGAGATTTCAGCTCTCGGATAACTTTTCTCAAGATCTCAGGCCTTAATTAGTTTCTTGGGGCTGTGGCTTGTTCACAGTCTTCGTCAGGAAAGCCCAGCTGACGCAAATGTCAAAGCTTTCTAAAAAGGGGTTTCTCAAAGCTTAGCACTGCCGGCCAGCAGCCAGAGGCTCCTCTAATCAGCTACCTAGCACTACGAAAAGTTCAACAACCGCCCACCTCAAAGCAGGAGAAGGCTATAGGAAAAGCGTTTTAAGGTAGCCGCTTCCTCAGCACGTAACGTTGTTGAGAAATGGCAGTCAAAAGGAAGGGCCGAGGCCAAAGGCCAACTTGAGGTCCCTCTTGGAGTAAAGATTTAGCAGGCTCTGGAGTGATGGTGGACTGTTCCACAGTCTAAACAATGAGCCTGATGCATTTTGGAAAGGGCTCCTGTGGGCCGACCAGTCTTGTATCTCCATTCTATGCGTTCCTGTGAAATGTCCCGCTGTCTTGTGTTGCTGCATGGGCTTGAAGAACGACGTCTCGTTTCAATGTCAACAAGTTACAGTGAAGAACGACAATAAAAGCACTTGACCTGACGTAATATTCAGCCTTATTGTGAGAAATGACATCCCAATGTGTCCCAATATTCTTGTCTGAGCAGATGGTGGATATGGCCAGTGCTTCCACAACACTCACTGCTCACATGTCCGTTGTAAGGACAGCGTAATCAGGGCTGCTTGAATGGATTGAGTGTAGCGACTAAAAGAGGGTGTAGAAACGTTTTGTAGGAATTGATGTCTTTTTTGCTTCTTTCTAAAGCTTCAGATCTTTTCCCATTTTGGAAGGTGCCACGTGTGGATCCTGAAGTCAGTTCCGACTTGTCAAGCACGTAAGAAGTAAAGACACGTGAAGAGAGCCACTTGAAGCAGCTGGGTTATGACACCAGCTACCCCCCCCCCGCAGGCGTCACAGCACACAAAAGCAATTTGACGTCCCAAGGACTGTTTTGTAAGAGCAATCTATCGTTAGACGAGAAAATCAGGGGAGAGCGCGAACGCAGTCCCCCACTACCAGAAATTATGCAGTCGAGATTCCCACATTTGGGGAATTCGCAGGGGTCAGCACAACCGGAGTGCAATGGTTGAGCCTCACCCTGGGTGAACCACCTTCTTGATCATGGTATCTCCCCTGCCAGGTAAGTATGAGTTCTTCACACACTGGGGAGTGGGACCACCACTGGCTGTCCTCTTCACTGAGACGGTAAAGACTACATGCGTTACACCACCCAGACACTGAAATAAAACACTGCAACAAAGACCCTACATACACACACACACACAAAGACATCACCAACAAATGCATTGGTGTGCTGCCTCACAAAACGCTTTACTTTGCCATGTTTCCGAAAACCACAACACTTCCCATGATGCACTGCTTCTGAGTGCATACAATGCTGCTCACCAGAGGGGGCTGCTCCACCAATTCTCTCCCTCCTACAAGGCCCAGGACAGGGGCTCAGTCCTGAACAACTCCCACAAGCAACAGTTATCATTAGCTAATTCAACAAACATCCTCATGCCCTGCTTCAGGTGGGTCACAGTAGGGGTGGACAATAGGACAATATCTTATCCATATCATGATCAACTCAACTATTGCATCTTTCATTACAAACAGTGCGTACTTACAGTCCCGTGCAAAACTTTAGGCAACCCTGGTCAAACGGTCTGTTAGCAAACATTTTTAGCAAGAGACAGTGTAGGATTTTTGTTCTGCACAACATTAGAGTGGAAAGAGGAAAGGAGCACCACGCAACAAAGATGGGCTCCCCAAGAGATTTCAGCTCTCGGATAACTTTTCTCAAGATCTCAGGCCTTAATTAGTTTCTTGGGGCTGTGGCTTGTTCACAGTCTTCGTCAGGAAAGCCCAGCTGACGCAAATGTCAAAGCTTTCTAAAAAGGGATTTCTCAAAGCTTAGCACTGCCGGCCAGCAGCCAGAGGCTCCTCTAATCAGCTACCTAGCACTACGAAAAGTTCAACAACCGCCCACCTCAAAGCAGGAGAAGGCTATAGGAAAAGCGTTTTAAGGTAGCCGCTTCCTCAGCATGTAACGTTGTTGAGAAATGGCAGTCAAAAGGAAGGGCCGAGGCCAAAGGCCAACTTGAGGTCCCTCTTGGAGTAAAGATTTAGCAGGCTCTGGAGTGATGGTGGACTGTTCCACAGTCTAAACAATGAGCCTGATGCATTTTGGAAAGGGCTCCTGTGGGCCGACCAGTCTTGTATCTCCATTCTATGCGTTCCTGTGAAATGTCCCGCTGTCTTGTGTTGCTGCATGGGCTTGAAGAACGACGTCTCGTTTCAATGTCAACAAGTTACAGTGAAGAACGACAATAAAAGCACTTGACCTGACGTAATATTCAGCCTTATTGTGAGAAATGACATCCCAATGTGTCCCAATATTCTTGTCTGAGCAGATGGTGGATATGGCCAGTGCTTCCACAACACTCACTGCTCACATGTCCGTTGTAAGGACAGCGTAATCAGGGCTGCTTGAATGGATTGAGTGTAGCGACTAAAAGAGGGTGTAGAAACGTTTTGTAGGAATTGATGTCTTTTTTGCTTCTTTCTAAAGCTTCAGATCTTTTCCCATTTTGGAAGGTGCCACGTGTGGATCCTGAAGTCAGTTCCGACTTGTCAAGCACGTACGAAGTAAAGACACGTGAAGAGAGCCACTTGAAGCAGCTGGGTTATGACACCAGCTACCCCCCCCCCGCAGGCGTCACAGCACACAAAAGCAATTTGACGTCCCAAGGACTGTTTTGTAAGAGCAATCTATCGTTAGACGAGAAAATCAGGGGAGAGCGCGAACGCAGTCCCCCACTACCAGAAATTATGCAGTCGAGATTCCCACATTTGGGGAATTCGCAGGGGTCAGCACAACCGGAGTGCAATGGTTGAGCCTCACCCTGGGTGAACCACCTTCTTGATCATGGTATCTCCCCTGCCAGGTAAGTATGAGTTCTTCACACACTGGGGAGTGGGACCACCACTGGCTGTCCTCTTCACTGAGACGGTAAAGACTACATGCGTTACACCACCCAGACACTGAAATAAAACACTGCAACAAAGACCCTACATACACACACACACACACACACACACACACAAACAAAGACATCACCAACAAATGCATTGGTGTGCTGCCTCACAAAACGCTTTACTTTGCCATGTTTCCGAAAACCACAACACTTCCCATGATGCACTGCTTCTGAGTGCGTACAATGCTGCTCACCAGAGGGGGCTGCTCCACCAATTCTCTCCCTCCTACAAGGCCCAGGACAGGGGCTCAGTCCTGAACAACTCCCACAAGCAACAGTTATCATTAGCTAATTCAACAAACATCCTCATGCCCTGCTTCAGGTGGGTCACAGTAGGGGTGGACAATAGGACAATATCTTATCCATATCATGATCAACTCAACTATTGCATCTTTCATTACAAACAGTGCGTACTTACAGTCCCGTGCAAAACTTTAGGCAACCCTGGTCAAACGGTCTGTTAGCAAACATTTTTAGCAAGAGATAGTGTAGGATTTTTGTTCTGCACAACATTAGAGTGGAAAGAGGAAAGGAGCACCACGCAACAAAGATGGGCTCCCCAAGAGATTTCAGCTCTCGGATAACTTTTCTCAAGATCTCAGGCCTTAATTAGTTTCTTGGGGCTGTGGCTTGTTCACAGTCTTCATCAGGAAAGCCCAGCTGACGCAAATGTCAAAGCTTTCTAAAAAGGGATTTCTCAAAGCTTAGCACTGCCGGCCAGCAGCCAGAGGCTCCTCTAATCAGCTACCTAGCACTACGAAAAGTTCAACAACCGCCCACCTCAAAGCAGGAGAAGGCTATAGGAAAAGCGTTTTAAGGTAGCCGCTTCCTCAGCACGTAACGTTGTTGAGAAATGGCAGTCAAAAGGAAGGGCCGAGGCCAAAGGCCAACTTGAGGTCCCTCTTGGAGTAAAGATTTAGCAGGCTCTGGAGTGATGGTGGACTGTTCCACAGTCTAAACAATGAGCCTGATGCATTTTGGAAAGGGCTCCTGTGGGCCGACCAGTCTTGTATCTCCATTCTATGCGTTCCTGTGAAATGTCCCGCTGTCTTGTGTTGCTGCATGGGCTTGAAGAACGACGTCTCGTTTCAATGTCAACAAGTTACAGTGAAGAACGACAATAAAAGCACTTGACCTGACGTAATATTCAGCCTTATTGTGAGAAATGACATCCCAATGTGTCCCAATATTCTTGTCTGAGCAGATGGTGGATATGGCCAGTGCTTCCACAACACTCACTGCTCACATGTCCGTTGTAAGGACAGCGTAATCAGGGCTGCTTGAATGGATTGAGTGTAGCGACTAAAAGAGGGTGTAGAAACGTTTTGTAGGAATTGATGTCTTTTTTGCTTCTTTCTAAAGCTTCAGATCTTTTCCCATTTTGGAAGGTGCCACGTGTGGATCCTGAAGTCAGTTCCGACTTGTCAAGCACGTACGAAGTAAAGACACGTGAAGAGAGCCACTTGAAGCAGCTGGGTTATGACACCAGCTACCCCCCCGCAGGAGTCACAGCACGCAAAAGCAATTTGACGTCCCAAGGACTGTTTTGTAAGAGCAATCTATCGTTAGACGAGAAAATCAGGGGAGAGCGCGAACGCAGTCCCCCACTACCAGAAATTATGCAGTCGAGATTCCCACATTTGGGGAATTCGCAGGGGTCAGCACAACCGGAGCGCAATGGTTGAGCCTCACCCTGGGTGAACCACCTTTTTGATCATGGTATCTCCCCTGCCAGGTAAGTATAAGTTCTTCACACACTGGGGAGTGGGGCCACCACTGGCTGTCCTCTTCACTGAGACGGTAAAGACTACATGCGTTACATCACCCAGACACTGAAATAAAACACTGCAACAAAGACCCTACATACACACACACACACAAAGACATCACCAACAAATGCATTGGTGTGCTGCCTCACAAAACGCTTTACTTTGCCATGTTTCCGAAAACCACAACACTTCCCATGATGCACTGCTTCTGAGTGCGTACAATGCTGCTCACCAGAGGGGGCTGCTCCACCAATTCTCTCCCTCCTACAAGGCCCAGGACAGGGGCTCAGTCCTGAACAACTCCCACAAGCAACAGTTATCATTAGCTAATTCAACAAACATCCTCATGCCCTGCTTCAGGTGGGTCACAGTAGGGGTGGACAATAGGACAATATCTTATCCATATCATGATCAACTCAACTATTGCATCTTTCATTACAAACAGTGCGTACTTATAGTCCCGTGCAAAACTTTAGGCAACCCTGGTCAAACGGTCTGTTAGCAAACATTTTTAGCAAGAGACAGTGTAGGATTTTTGTTCTGCACAACATTAGAGTGGAAAGAGGAAAGGAGCACCACGCAACAAAGATGGGCTCCCCAAGAGATTTCAGCTCTCGGATAACTTTTCTCAAGATCTCAGGCCTTAATTAGTTTCTTGGGGCTGTGGCTTGTTCACAGTCTTCGTCAGGAAAGCCCAGCTGACGCAAATGTCAAAGCTTTCTAAAAAGGGGTTTCTCAAAGCTTAGCACTGCCGGCCAGCAGCCAGAGGCTCCTCTAATCAGCTACCTAGCACTACGAAAAGTTCAACAACCGCCCACCTCAAAGCAGGAGAAGGCTATAGGAAAAGCGTTTTAAGGTAGCCGCTTCCTCAGCACGTAACGTTGTTGAGAAATGGCAGTCAAAAGGAAGGGCCGAGGCCAAAGGCCAACTTGAGGTCCCTCTTGGAGTAAAGATTTAGCAGGCTCTGGAGTGATGGTGGACTGTTCCACAGTCTAAACAATGAGCCTGATGCATTTTGGAAAGGGCTCCTGTGGGCCGACCAGTCTTGTATCTCCATTCTATGCGTTCCTGTGAAATGTCCCGCTGTCTTGTGTTGCTGCATGGGCTTGAAGAACGACGTCTCGTTTCAATGTCAACAAGTTACAGTGAAGAACGACAATAAAAGCACTTGACCTGACGTAATATTCAGCCTTATTGTGAGAAATGACATCCCAATGTGTCCCAATATTCTTGTCTGAGCAGATGGTGGATATGGCCAGTGCTTCCACAACACTCACTGCTCACATGTCCGTTGTAAGGACAGCGTAATCAGGGCTGCTTGAATGGATTGAGTGTAGCGACTAAAAGAGGGTGTAGAAACGTTTTGTAGGAATTGATGTCTTTTTTGCTTCTTTCTAAAGCTTCAGATCTTTTCCCATTTTGGAAGGTGCCACGTGTGGATCCTGAAGTCAGTTCCGACTTGTCAAGCACGTAAGAAGTAAAGACACGTGAAGAGAGCCACTTGAAGCAGCTGGGTTATGACACCAGCTACCCCCCCCCGCAGGCGTCACAGCACACAAAAGCAATTTGACGTCCCAAGGACTGTTTTGTAAGAGCAATCTATCGTTAGACGAGAAAATCAGGGGAGAGCGCGAACGCAGTCCCCCACTACCAGAAATTATGCAGTCGAGATTCCCACATTTGGGGAATTCGCAGGGGTCAGCACAACCGGAGTGCAATGGTTGAGCCTCACCCTGGGTGAACCACCTTCTTGATCATGGTATCTCCCCTGCCAGGTAAGTATGAGTTCTTCACACACTGGGGAGTGGGACCACCACTGGCTGTCCTCTTCACTGAGACGGTAAAGACTACATGCGTTACACCACCCAGACACTGAAATAAAACACTGCAACAAAGACCCTACATACACACACACACACAAAGACATCACCAACAAATGCATTGGTGTGCTGCCTCACAAAACGCTTTACTTTGCCATGTTTCCGAAAACCACAACACTTCCCATGATGCACTGCTTCTGAGTGCATACAATGCTGCTCACCAGAGGGGGCTGCTCCACCAATTCTCTCCCTCCTACAAGGCCCAGGACAGGGGCTCAGTCCTGAACAACTCCCACAAGCAACAGTTATCATTAGCTAATTCAACAAACATCCTCATGCCCTGCTTCAGGTGGGTCACAGTAGGGGTGGACAATAGGACAATATCTTATCCATATCATGATCAACTCAACTATTGCATCTTTCATTACAAACAGTGCGTACTTACAGTCCCGTGCAAAACTTTAGGCAACCCTGGTCAAACGGTCTGTTAGCAAACATTTTTAGCAAGAGACAGTGTAGGATTTTTGTTCTGCACAACATTAGAGTGGAAAGAGGAAAGGAGCACCACGCAACAAAGATGGGCTCCCCAAGAGATTTCAGCTCTCGGATAACTTTTCTCAAGATCTCAGGCCTTAATTAGTTTCTTGGGGCTGTGGCTTGTTCACAGTCTTCGTCAGGAAAGCCCAGCTGACGCAAATGTCAAAGCTTTCTAAAAAGGGATTTCTCAAAGCTTAGCACTGCCGGCCAGCAGCCAGAGGCTCCTCTAATCAGCTACCTAGCACTACGAAAAGTTCAACAACCGCCCACCTCAAAGCAGGAGAAGGCTATAGGAAAAGCGTTTTAAGGTAGCCGCTTCCTCAGCACGTAACGTTGTTGAGAAATGGCAGTCAAAAGGAAGGGCCGAGGCCAAAGGCCAACTTGAGGTCCCTCTTGGAGTAAAGATTTAGCAGGCTCTGGAGTGATGGTGGACTGTTCCACAGTCTAAACAATGAGCCTGATGCATTTTGGAAAGGGCTCCTGTGGGCCGACCAGTCTTGTATCTCCATTCTATGCGTTCCTGTGAAATGTCCCGCTGTCTTGTGTTGCTGCATGGGCTTGAAGAACGACGTCTCGTTTCAATGTCAACAAGTTACAGTGAAGAACGACAATAAAAGCACTTGACCTGACGTAATATTCAGCCTTATTGTGAGAAATGACATCCCAATGTGTCCCAATATTCTTGTCTGAGCAGATGGTGGATATGGCCAGTGCTTCCACAACACTCACTGCTCACATGTCCGTTGTAAGGACAGCGTAATCAGGGCTGCTTGAATGGATTGAGTGTAGCGACTAAAAGAGGGTGTAGAAACGTTTTGTAGGAATTGATGTCTTTTTTGCTTCTTTCTAAAGCTTCAGATCTTTTCCCATTTTGGAAGGTGCCACGTGTGGATCCTGAAGTCAGTTCCGACTTGTCAAGCACGTAAGAAGTAAAGACACGTGAAGAGAGCCACTTGAAGCAGCTGGGTTATGACACCAGCTACCCCCCCCCCCCCGCAGGCGTCACAGCACACAAAAGCAATTTGACGTCCCAAGGACTGTTTTGTAAGAGCAATCTATCGTTAGACGAGAAAATCAGGGGAGAGCGCGAACGCAGTCCCCCACTACCAGAAATTATGCAGTCGAGATTCCCACATTTGGGGAATTCGCAGGGGTCAGCACAACCGGAGTGCAATGGTTGAGCCTCACCCTGGGTGAACCACCTTCTTGATCATGGTATCTCCCCTGCCAGGTAAGTATGAGTTCTTCACACACTGGGGAGTGGGACCACCACTGGCTGTCCTCTTCACTGAGACGGTAAAGACTACATGCGTTACACCACCCAGACACTGAAATAAAACACTGCAACAAAGACCCTACATACACACACACACACAAAGACATCACCAACAAATGCATTGGTGTGCTGCCTCACAAAACGCTTTACTTTGCCATGTTTCCGAAAACCACAACACTTCCCATGATGCACTGCTTCTGAGTGCATACAATGCTGCTCACCAGAGGGGGCTGCTCCACCAATTCTCTCCCTCCTACAAGGCCCAGGACAGGGGCTCAGTCCTGAACAACTCCCACAAGCAACAGTTATCATTAGCTAATTCAACAAACATCCTCATGCCCTGCTTCAGGTGGGTCACAGTAGGGGTGGACAATAGGACAATATCTTATCCATATCATGATCAACTCAACTATTGCATCTTTCATTACAAACAGTGCGTACTTACAGTCCCGTGCAAAACTTTAGGCAACCCTGGTCAAACGGTCTGTTAGCAAACATTTTTAGCAAGAGACAGTGTAGGATTTTTGTTCTGCACAACATTAGAGTGGAAAGAGGAAAGGAGCACCACGCAACAAAGATGGGCTCCCCAAGAGATTTCAGCTCTCGGATAACTTTTCTCAAGATCTCAGGCCTTAATTAGTTTCTTGGGGCTGTGGCTTGTTCACAGTCTTCGTCAGGAAAGCCCAGCTGACGCAAATGTCAAAGCTTTCTAAAAAGGGATTTCTCAAAGCTTAGCACTGCCGGCCAGCAGCCAGAGGCTCCTCTAATCAGCTACCTAGCACTACGAAAAGTTCAACAACCGCCCACCTCAAAGCAGGAGAAGGCTATAGGAAAAGCGTTTTAAGGTAGCCGCTTCCTCAGCATGTAACGTTGTTGAGAAATGGCAGTCAAAAGGAAGGGCCGAGGCCAAAGGCCAACTTGAGGTCCCTCTTGGAGTAAAGATTTAGCAGGCTCTGGAGTGATGGTGGACTGTTCCACAGTCTAAACAATGAGCCTGATGCATTTTGGAAAGGGCTCCTGTGGGCCGACCAGTCTTGTATCTCCATTCTATGCGTTCCTGTGAAATGTCCCGCTGTCTTGTGTTGCTGCATGGGCTTGAAGAACGACGTCTCGTTTCAATGTCAACAAGTTACAGTGAAGAACGACAATAAAAGCACTTGACCTGACGTAATATTCAGCCTTATTGTGAGAAATGACATCCCAATGTGTCCCAATATTCTTGTCTGAGCAGATGGTGGATATGGCCAGTGCTTCCACAACACTCACTGCTCACATGTCCGTTGTAAGGACAGCGTAATCAGGGCTGCTTGAATGGATTGAGTGTAGCGACTAAAAGAGGGTGTAGAAACGTTTTGTAGGAATTGATGTCTTTTTTGCTTCTTTCTAAAGCTTCAGATCTTTTCCCATTTTGGAAGGTGCCACGTGTGGATCCTGAAGTCAGTTCCGACTTGTCAAGCACGTACGAAGTAAAGACACGTGAAGAGAGCCACTTGAAGCAGCTGGGTTATGACACCAGCTACCCCCCCCCGCAGGCGTCACAGCACACAAAAGCAATTTGACGTCCCAAGGACTGTTTTGTAAGAGCAATCTATCGTTAGACGAGAAAATCAGGGGAGAGCGCGAACGCAGTCCCCCACTACCAGAAATTATGCAGTCGAGATTCCCACATTTGGGGAATTCGCAGGGGTCAGCACAACCGGAGTGCAATGGTTGAGCCTCACCCTGGGTGAACCACCTTCTTGATCATGGTATCTCCCCTGCCAGGTAAGTATGAGTTCTTCACACACTGGGGAGTGGGACCACCACTGGCTGTCCTCTTCACTGAGACGGTAAAGACTACATGCGTTACACCACCCAGACACTGAAATAAAACACTGCAACAAAGACCCTACATACACACACACACACACACACACACACAAACAAAGACATCACCAACAAATGCATTGGTGTGCTGCCTCACAAAACGCTTTACTTTGCCATGTTTCCGAAAACCACAACACTTCCCATGATGCACTGCTTCTGAGTGCGTACAATGCTGCTCACCAGAGGGGGCTGCTCCACCAATTCTCTCCCTCCTACAAGGCCCAGGACAGGGGCTAAGTCCTGAACAACTCCCACAAGCAACAGTTATCATTAGCTAATTCAACAAACATCCTCATGCCCTGCTTCAGGTGGGTCACAGTAGGGGTGGACAATAGGACAATATCTTATCCATATCATGATCAACTCAACTATTGCATCTTTCATTACAAACAGTGCGTACTTACAGTCCCGTGCAAAACTTTAGGCAACCCTGGTCAAACGGTCTGTTAGCAAACATTTTTAGCAAGAGACAGTGTAGGATTTTTGTTCTGCACAACATTAGAGTGGAAAGAGGAAAGGAGCACCACGCAACAAAGATGGGCTCCCCAAGAGATTTCAGCTCTCGGATAACTTTTCTCAAGATCTCAGGCCTTAATTAGTTTCTTGGGGCTGTGGCTTGTTCACAGTCTTCGTCAGGAAAGCCCAGCTGACGCAAATGTCAAAGCTTTCTAAAAAGGGATTTCTCAAAGCTTAGCACTGCCGGCCAGCAGCCAGAGGCTCCTCTAATCAGCTACCTAGCACTACGAAAAGTTCAACAACCGCCCACCTCAAAGCAGGAGAAGGCTATAGGAAAAGCGTTTTAAGGTAGCCGCTTCCTCAGCACGTAACGTTGTTGAGAAATGGCAGTCAAAAGGAAGGGCCGAGGCCAAAGGCCAACTTGAGGTCCCTCTTGGAGTAAAGATTTAGCAGGCTCTGGAGTGATGGTGGACTGTTCCACAGTCTAAACAATGAGCCTGATGCATTTTGGAAAGGGCTCCTGTGGGCCGACCAGTCTTGTATCTCCATTCTATGCGTTCCTGTGAAATGTCCCGCTGTCTTGTGTTGCTGCATGGGCTTGAAGAACGACGTCTCGTTTCAATGTCAACAAGTTACAGTGAAGAACGACAATAAAAGCACTTGACCTGACGTAATATTCAGCCTTATTGTGAGAAATGACATCCCAATGTGTCCCAATATTCTTGTCTGAGCAGATGGTGGATATGGCCAGTGCTTCCACAACACTCACTGCTCACATGTCCGTTGTAAGGACAGCGTAATCAGGGCTGCTTGAATGGATTGAGTGTAGCGACTAAAAGAGGGTGTAGAAACGTTTTGTAGGAATTGATGTCTTTTTTGCTTCTTTCTAAAGCTTCAGATCTTTTCCCATTTTGGAAGGTGCCACGTGTGGATCCTGAAGTCAGTTCCGACTTGTCAAGCACGTAAGAAGTAAAGACACGTGAAGAGAGCCACTTGAAGCAGCTGGGTTATGACACCAGCTACCCCCGTCGGCGTCACAGCACGCCAAAGCAATTTGATGTCCCAAGGACTGTTTTGTAAGAGCAATCTATTGTTAGACAAGAAAATCGCAAACGCAGTCCCCCACTACCAGAAATTATGCAGTCGAGAAGCCCACATTTGGGGAATTCACAGGAGTCAATACAACCATAGCGCAATGGCTGAGACTCATTCTGGGTGAACCAACTTCTTGATCATGGTATCTCCTCTGCCAGGTAAGTATGAGTTCTTCACACACTGGGCAGTGGGACCACCACTGGCTGTTCTCTTCACTGAGACGGTAAAGACTACATGCGTTACACCACCCAGACACTGAAATAAAACACTGCAACAAAGACCCTACACACACACACACACACAAACAAACACATCACCAACAAATGCATTGGTGTGCTGCCTCACAAAATGCTTTACTTTGCCATGTTTCCGAAAACCACAACACTTCCCATGATGCACTGCTTCTGAGTGCGTACAATGCTGCTCACCAGAGGGGGCTGCTCCACCAATTCTCTCCCTCCTACAAGGCCCAGGACAGGGGCTCAGTCCTGAACAACTCCCACAAGCAACAGTTATCCAACAGTTATCATTATTTACAGATTTCTCAAACCTTAGCACTGCCATTGGTGCACTGATGGTCCATAATCTGAACAATCAGCCTTAAGGAACCAGTTCTCTTGTTTGCTTTCGGTCAGAGGCAGGGCTATTTTGGTTTCATTTCTATTTTTATAATGTATTATTTCTATAAAATATTACGCTCAGTTGAAGCCCATTTTAGAAGGTTTTGTTCCTCCATTTGTGAAAGTATATACATCAAGCCCACATGTTATTAAAGACAGCTTTCAACCTTCATGTTAAGTTTGAAGTTAACTGAATGATGTTTTGCGCTGAAAATAATTGCAACTTTTTTGCATTTGAGCCCTTAGCCTTATCTGCTGACTCTTATTTTTACCAACATTGGTTGCTTGCTTTACCCAATAAGAATATACATATTTTTACAGCATTATCTCAAGCAAATATTTAAATATGTAATAAGATATAACGCTTGGTTGTAAAATTCCTACCTAGACTACGAGCAGAAGGTCCGTCTTCCCTGCAGTTGTAGCAAGCTAGCCAGCAGCCAGCCAAAACGAGAGCACAGCCACATCAAAAAAAAAAAAACATCAGTCTTCGACAACAAAATATTAATCCTGGGTTCAAGTTTTTGTTGGAAGACTCTAGCACTATTTACCAGCTGGTTAACTAGCTAGTAAACACAATTTCACTAATTTGGGGGATTGTCTGATTACCTATTAAGCTTGGAGATCCGTAGGATATTAGAAAACAACAGCATTGAGTCATCCACAAATACTGCAAAATATCAAACGAAAGTAGTGCTAGCTAACGTTAGTCAGCTGAGCACTAGTGTGCAATTTACAAGCCGTACAATCAGTATTTCCGAGTTTCCGAAACCACTTGAATGCGATACTAACAAAGACTTCCCCAAGGGTAGTAAACAAGCTTGTGTCACAGTTTGTCAAGCTTGGAGACAAAGGTGGACATACGTGCAGGTTATTTATTAATAAATTAAAATAAAACTAAACAAGCACTAAGATTACCAAATAAAACAATACAAGAATCACACAGAAACAGGCCAAGTCAACAAACCATAAAATGCACATGCACAAGACCAGACAAAGGCAGACTGAAACTAAGGGGTACTCATACAGAGGATAATGAGGAACACCTGGGAGTAACAAGGGGGCGTGGTTACAAAGGAGACACTGGTGGAAACACTAATGGACAGGCGTGGCTAGGACAGACAAGACACAAACATAGCCATGTGCTTGGGAGCACATGGCAACACAAAACTGAGGCAGAACAGGGGTAGGCATGACAGCTTGTTAGCTAGCTAGCTAATCCCCCCTTACCTGGTACAGTACACCTGCAGAATGAACGTCATGAGCACCAATTTGCTACTTGTTCAGAAGTTGTTCTGATTGGTGTACAGTGATGTCATTTGCATAGTTATTACTTGGAGGGAGATCAGTCCTTATTTGAATGTTTTATTAATTTGCATTTAAGTTGTGTACAGTGATTAAAAGTTAGACACAGTCAGAGAAAATATTGCCGCTGTCCAGTGAAAACCATGTATCTTCATTTGTGGCCGTTTTTTGTTTTTACCCATGGTTTGAACCCTGAAGGGGCACACTGTAAATAACTCTGGATGAATGGACCAATACCAAATGCTTTAAATCTCTCTGAATAAACTAAAAATTATTTTACATTGACTTCAATTCAGAGTTAAGACCATTTTTGCCTTCTCCTGTAAAGCCATCATTCTGGAGATCAAAAGCCACCATTCTGGACCAAAGAAGATGAAATATTACAGATAGGCGCAAAAACTGTCATTATTTTAATTGTTGACGGGTTCATGTCATTGTTATAGTAGTAATATCACATCTAACATCATTTCTCTACCATCACAACCTTACTCTACCATTTACTGATATTATATAAGACATATTGCAATACCCTCCACATGGTCAACAGACAGCTGTTCTAGTTTCCTCAAAATAGTATAGGAAAAAAGTATAGGAAACTTAAGTATACTTGTAAAAATGCACACAACCCCATGGCTGTAAAGCATGGGTATGAGATACACTTTATGTCAATGTATTATTAATAATGTATTTACTGTATATATTATTAACATTGTAACAATTGTTGTACAGTTGCCATTTTGATGCAATCTGTCAAGGAAACCCTTGTCCTCACATACCTTAGAATGACAAATAAGCTATATATCATTTAACATCAGTCTCAGCTGAATCCCTCCCATTACACACACACTGGCTTGTGTTAACAAGCCATAAATGGCACTGATAGTAGAGCAGTAAATATGGACAAGTATCAAAGGGCATCCAGCAGTTACTTCCCCAGTAATGTGCCTATGATTAGCTGGCACACTAACAGCAGCCTCGCTGGGCTTCAAAACTCAGCTCCAGTCTACTTGATTTCATTTAACACTTGGGCAGAGTTGATGATCTGAACAGTTTCTGGATTTAGGGTTAGAGTGAGACACAGAACCTTTGAAGTTGACTGAGGACAGTAGGACAAATAAAAAATATTCTGAAAGATGTGTTGTACAGGAAAGTGTGCACGGTTAGTGGGTTTGATCCTGCTGCCCTCTGCATTTGCGTGTATGATAGCCAACGTGCTGCTATTCTTTCCCGACGGCAAGCGCCTGGAGAGCGATCAGATTTCTACACAGGTCTGGCTCATGGGCGGACTGCTTGGTGGAGGACTGTTTGTGAGTACAATGCCTTACTCTCAAGTTTCTTTCTTTTCTTACTGTGTCTTTTTTCTCAGTGTTCTTCTTGTAATCAACATTAACATCAGAATAAAGTGGAGGTACAGTGTTAAAAATAAAAGCTCCTGAATAGTTCTTTGCTTGAGCGTAATGATGAGCATTTGATTCTTTAGGACACTAAAAGTGATGGTTTTATAGTAAAATGGTATTCTTGAATTGAACAGTTATATTATTATTAAAATTACAGGATAATATTAAAGGATTTGGGTTTTTTTGTGTGTGCAGATGTCATACGCTGGTAATGTGTAGCTACTGCAGAAAATGTAAAGGTCGAATTGATCTATTGGTCTATATCTAATTGATAATTGGTCTATTATGTATTGGTTTAATGTAAATAGTACAAATAATCAGGGGCACCGTATTGGGGGGGGTAATTTTAGGACGATTCTAAAGGCTTGTGACTGACCAATGCCTTATAAATGTGTTAATTGAGTATTTTGGCAGAATTGTTAGAGTTGTGGGTCTCAGTCTCATATCTTTTCACAAGGCCCATTATCCTTGGCAGTGCCTCTGCACATAGTGTTGATCAGTAACATCCATAATGAACTTCAACTGTATATCTGCCAAATACATAATTTACTCATGAACTTAGAAGGTACTTAAAAATGATTTGGGCCTGCTTGTATGAATAGGTCTTAATTATGACAGTCTCAACTGCTTGCTAAGTCAGTCGTGGCCGAGACCATTTTTTATAGAGGACTTTATGCCCATTGCACCACCAAGAGTTATGGCCAGACGGTAATAATCGAGTTAGACTACAACGAGGCATAAGCTTTGTTGGTGCAGCCGGCCCTGGCATTTTAAACAAGTTACCAAGTTAACAAGTTGGCTTGATATTTAGATTTTATGAAACACCAAGGCACAAAAGATTCTTCTCACATGAATTATTAATGAACTCAAAATCCTAAGGCAGCACAGCTTCGTCATTTTACCTTTAAACCAAGACATCCTTTCTACAGTGCATGTTTGTACAAATGTATGTGAACACACGTAGGCCGGCTGCCTGCTATCATCGCATCATATTTGTGGACAATGGTCTATTATCACTGTACCCATGAGTCTAAACTGACCTTGCACTTTGTAGTGAAAAAGAAAACCCTGAAACCCTGAGAATAAGATTAGATAAGAACAACAAATCAACCAACTAGCATAGAGAGGCAGACTCATATGGTAATGTGTAATCAGCTATTATTAAACACACATCATAACTGATGTTGTAAAAGTCTTTTATGCCTGTGTTTAATGATAATTTGCTGTCCTGTCAGATGCTGTGTCCAAGCTGTTCGGCAATCAGAGCCGGGGGCAAAGGTTGCTGCGGGAAAGGTTGCTGTGGGAACCGCTGCCGTGTGAGTGCACACACACCAGTAGAGAAAAACAAAAGACAGAGAAGAAAACTCTGAAAAAAGTAGAACTGAATAAAAAGGTGGTGTGGTGTTTGAGTTGTGAGGTCACCTTTCCACAAATCAATACAGATTGTAAATGAGTGATAGAGGCCACACAAAGCATGCAGTCACAGTGGTTCTTCACATTTCACACAAAATGCAGCTTTTTATCCGAACAGCTAATAGTCAAATTCTACTGGCTGAAATGAATGTTAGAATATTTAGCTGTACTAATGTAGAGACAGCTTTTACAAGTGTGTGTGTCTATCTGTGTTTGTTTATGTGTAGATGCTGAACTCTGTGTTTTCCTCTGCGTTTGGTCTGATTGGGGCAATATACGGCACCAGCGTTGCGTCTGCAGGTCTGGCTATTGGACCCAAATGCCGAATAGGCGACAACAAATGGGGCTACCCCTTTGAGAATCAAGGGTAATGGAGTCTTAAAATGCCATATGTTTTAATTTAGCATTCATATTCAGTACTGAGCAAAAGTCTTAGTTGTGAACATTGCTTTCTCTCAACAGTAAGGGTGGCTTTGTCTGTAATACAGCAACATTCTCACATTATAATTAAAACGAATACATGTAATACAGTCAAAGGTAACAATAACATTCCTGATATGCTGGTTAGAAGAATATAATTGAAAGAAAATTCCATAAGTGAAAGGTTTGGTTCCTAAACTAGGTCTCAGATAGTGTTGATCTTATCGCTAAATAGTAAACAGTGTCAAACAAAACTGATATTACTGCTCAGAGAAATCACCTTATATGTCATTCTCAGATGACCTGAAACTTTCAGACAGCACAGTATGTGGTTGACATTCTGCACTGAAACTATTTCTACAAGACATACTTTATAACAGCTTGCTGCTGTCATACATTGTATGTCTACACAATACAAACAGCAACTGCTTGAGAGATAAATGCACTTTTCTCTGTAGCCACTAGATGGATCTGTAGCCACAGAGTGGATCCTAGCACCTAAATCAGAGTAGTGATTTTCCCTCGGCTTACAATCTTATGTGCAAGTTTGGGCACCCTTGGCCAAATCGCACATTTTGTAATTCAAAATGCACTGTTACTCTGTCTTTCATAACATAAATAAAACAATAATACATTTAAAAACAAAAAAAGGTTTGGGTACCTTACAGAGTCAGTACCTAGTGCCATTCCCTTTGGCAGAAATCACAGCTTGCAAATGCTTTTCAGTTCTTGTCATTTGATTCAGCTGACAGTTCCTAATTACAGTTAGTGACGTGCCTCAGGCCTGATCTGCTAATCAAGATCTAAGACCTTAGGTGCATTCCAATCACCCAGCAATTCGAAAATCTTCACAATTTCAATAAGATTTCAAATCATGGAAAATGAAAGCGTTTGAAAGGAACCTCAAACTGTGTAGGGAGTAGTGAGCAATGGTTCATCACTGCACAGGAAGCTGACAGTAACGTTTACTCATCAGTTATCACTTGTCTTGGGAGAGAAATTATCTTGTACTCATCACGAGCAATACATATAAACACAATATAAATGCGACACAAATCTGTTTTATGTCCACAAAATTACATGTGTTCCAGTGTTACACACATAGCATGACACATGTCTGCAAACAGAGTTTGATAGTTACTTTAGAAAGCAGAGGAGTCAAAGATTACTGTCAACATGACACACTGTCATTTACGTAATGATGTTGCAGGGCATTCCGAATGAAGAGATTTAACCAACTGACTCTTCCTCAGCTGATATCACACAATTAGTGTGTAAGTAACACAACTGCACTGCTTAGGGACTCTGTGGAATGAAATGCTTAAAGTGTTCAAATGTTTAGACATGCCATTCTAAAGCTAAGCTATATTTGGTTTGCCAAGTTTGCCAAATGTTTGCATATACTGTGCACACACACACACACACACACACACACATATTTATATATATAATTTAAACATTATCTTTATAAATAATGTTTCTAAATGAAAATCAAAGCGGCGAGTGAGTTCTTTATTCTATCTATTTCTCTCTCTTGTCTTGTACAGGAACAGCAGTTACTTGGTGGATAAATCTATGTGGTCTCTCTGCTTGTACCCGAATAATGCAGTCCTTTGGCACATCGTTCTTTTCTCTATAATCTTGGGGCTGGGCATGATTCAGGTGGTGCTCCTTGGCATCCAGGTCATCAATGGCTGCCTGGGCTGCATCTGTGGGGACTGCAGAAAAAGCAAAGGGGTAAACGCTACAGCAGTGTTCTTGTAATGTTCAAGTGGCACCATGGATTCATTGATCACAGGTTCTGACAGTTTAGTTTAGGGCTTGGAAGTGTAAACACTAAAACAAAATACAGCTGTAGAGAAAAGCAGGCTCATTTGATGTAACTAGAAGGCCCATGTGAAGGCCCATGTTTTGTAGTGTTACAAATGCCCTGAAATGACTGAAGTGCAGGTATTTTAACACAGTAAGCCAGCATTGCCTAAATGTCTCAGAGTAGTTTGAAATATCGGTCAAATCTTTTTAGAAGTAAATAAAGTAATTTGCTTGTTTACTTGTTATTCCTATGTCTGAGATAACTCAGTGCTCCACTGTGGACTGGTGTCTCAAGTATATTATTAAGTTATTGTGCTTACTCATGAGTTAGGGGTGTAAAATTGCATGAGTAGTGATAATAAGACATCCAGTAAAAACAACACTGGCGGGATACTACTTTTTACCCTCAGAGACGAGGAGAACAAAACAAATGTCTGATCTGTTTAACCAGCAGCAAAATATTACTTTTAATAGGTTGAAGTTACAGTGATTAGCATATGCTGTATGGTATTAAATTACAATATCCATTGCTGACATGTTTTCTTCTTTTGTAGGATGATGGAGGATTGTGAGCTGAAGATATCATCAGAAACTTAAACATTCTAGCATCAAGCTTCTTTATAAATACATGTATGAACATTTTATTTAAGCTGTATGTACACAGGCTTTCATGTACTGACATCAGTCAATTCTTTCTCTTGTTAACTTAATTGCTATGCTAAATTGATGCTAGTATTACAAGACTACTACTATTACTAGACAGTAAATATCAAAATATCCATAACAAATGTAAGATTGTAAAATTATTTTACAACACATAGCTGTACTTTGTCTCTGATTTAGCCAGAAATCTATTTTCGTAGTTCATTTACTGACAAGTTGTCTGAATGCACCTTAGCAATGTAAAAATCAGTGTTTTTTTTCTGTCCACTCTTAAAATTAAAGGTGCTGTAAAGGGCTCTTTCCGATTCCGAAGAACTCCAAATTGTTAAATTCCAATTACACCCTCCGTAGCACCTTTATTTTAAGAGTGTATATAATTGTACCTACAAAATGGCAACTTTACAATTTCAATGGAAGACACAAAAAGAAGAGCATTTCTGGTGATCCATTATCAGGAAACAATGTAAAAGACAATGGACATATTCAATTTATGTCTGAAAATTAAAAAATGAAGATACAACTTTTTGCATGACAGCAATGATATGTTCTTTTAGATCATAAAGGAGACTTTTGACATGGTTGTGTGATTACATAAGCACTACATGTCCAAGACACCTTTATGTACTACACTATTTATACTACTGTTATCATTCATTATTAAACTGGATATGTCAGAAGGGCTTATAAATTATTGACTAAATATGAGTAATGCCTAAACTTAGCTAGGTACAAAAACCATCATAAGACATCCCATTACAATGGCGAAGGCCTCTATTTGTCACTATCAGTTATATTAGTAAATGAGTAATCTACTGATTCATTAGATGGTTTATCAAGTAATCAGTTTTACAAAAAAAAAAACAACACAACCCGAGCAAAAACATACCATGCAGAGCTTTTCAAAGATTCCAAAAATTGTACTGGAAGAAAATATATAGAGTTTTTTCCTACATATAAGCCCAGAAAGGTTACCTTGCTTAAAAACTTAGAAACCAGTTGCCTTCAATAAATTAAGTTAGGCTTTGTTGAAGAAATGAACAAGTTTAGGTTGAATGAAATGAAGATACTATATACTATAATATTCAATGTTCAAAAAACTCAAATATGTGAAAATATGTAAAAAGATATGTGATTATGATCATTAATAAAGGTATAATACTTTATTTGAATAATTTGAGTTGATAAATGCAAATTATATAACTGAAGGGAAATAAACTTGAATTTCTAAGAAGTATTTTAGTCTTTCATTCCTTGACTATCATTTGCCAGTATAATCTTGTGGTAATGCAAAAGTGAACACTGCACTATTCAACTTGCATGCAGTTACACTCAGCAGTACTGAAAGTGGTAACTTGATCTTACAATCAACAACACTGAGGCCAGACAGTCATTACATATACTATAAATTTATAACCAAAAGAATGTAGCCTGTGAAGAACTACATCCTGGTGGTGAAGGAGGGAGGAAAGACATCCCCAATATGCAAATACTTGGTGTCAGGAGCCAATGGGAAATGTATGAGTTTTAGTCCCCAAGGTTGCACCGTTTAAACACAAGGCACATCCTAAATGTCACCATATTTCATTAAAACAACTGGATTCATTCAGTCAGTACAACACAATTGAATACATTCTCCTTCACTCTAAAAATATGACATAAACTTTACATTACACAAATGACTTTAGTGTATATCTCAAATCTATATGATTAAATTAGTTTGGCTTAATCAGCTTAAATGACTCCAATTTTCTATAGTATTTAAGTTAGGTTAACCTAAGTATTGCATTAATAAGAGTAGTTAGTAGGGTTTTGCAGTGTTACTGTGAGATAGACCTTACGAGAAATTCAAATAAACACTATTATCATACATACTGCCAAAAGTGACTGACTCATCAAGTTATTCAAGATTTTTTGATCTTGTGGCATTACATGTAATGTAATTGCTCTTTTGTAGCAGGGCTTGTAACAAGAAAGTGAAATAAATTTGCTACCCAACTGTTTTTATTTTTGTAGATATGTAGATCTGATACACATTGATCAATCGTTTTGTTTTCTGCAAATTGCACACACCAGCCCCATGCTTGTTGATTACTGGAAAGCCTTCGCTGTTTCAGCTGCACAGCAGTACGAACTGGACTCTAGTTGAAAGCAAGGCCAAAGAGCATGCACCCTTGTGGTGGAAGTGACATCTGCAGCTGTACAAACAGCCTGGAGAGCACTCCTAATGTGAGGTGTTTGTGGAAAACAGCATTTGTCACTGATCTGGAAGCAGTCAGCTAAAGCCATTTGGGTTTTCCAACCTAATTTCTATTTGCTGCTTCCAGAGAGTACTGTCAATTACAAGTGATGGTCACTTCCCTGTATGTACAAAACAGCACAAAACCTGTTGACTCACACCTGGAACATCTGTCCATTGGGATCTGTTTTACATGTGTTTTTCTCGCATAGGTTTTCTGTCCTTTACAAGTTTAGGCTAATGGATCAAGCAGACTCTCAGTGGTAATCGCTAGACGCACTAGACAGTTGCATTAGATAAGGGAGATAAGGTAGAAAAACACAGTATTTCTTTAAGATTTGAGTCTGTGACACTATTCTTAGATCAGCACAAAAGGCTGACTAAGCAGAAGCTGTAATTGTAAGGTATCTGACAGTGCTGTGCCTGAATCAGTAAGACCTTTTAACACTAACTGCCTTAAATTGTCATAGCAAGAGGAACCCTGATCCTAGATCAGTGACTTCACCATTCAGGATGCTTTTGCAGACCATGAGCTCAGGTTAAGCACATAATCTTTGTTGTCACAGAACTAGTGCACTGTAATTGTTACCTAACCTGAAGATAAACACTGTATTACCGCCTGGCCGTGCCCAGCTCTAAAGAGCCATGCCAATTCAAGCTGAAGTAGCTACACCAACTGATAAACGCAAACATACCTAGCATGTTTTGGCCATATGTGGATAGGGGGACAGCTAGTAGGGATGCACCTATATGGGAATTGTGGAACAGTTTTGATATCCATGTACATATCTCCTGATGCTGAAACATAAACATGTATTAAATGGTAAAAACTCGTTCAAATAATTAAAACTATGTCTATTTGGATTAGCATTACAAGGGTAATGTAAAGGATTATACAACCCTTTTTAAAGGTTTTATACCTTTATACCTTTTTAACCCTACAAATAACCATTTAATCATCCATTTTTTTCTGAATTGTATTGTTGCCTTTACTAAAGAACTCTTGAAGAACCCATGCATTTCTGAAAAATCATCAAGAACTTCAGCAACAACTGCAGCTTAGTATGCAAATGTAAAATATGTCTGGCATATCTAGTATAGACAGTTCAGACTATATCACAGTTACATCAGCGTGTTGCACAGCTGTGGTTGGATATTTACATTTGGGCTTTCAATGACTTCTATGAACAGTTTTTTAACTGAAGTGAATTTACAACATATATAAAACAACGTGAATTTGGCACAAACTCTTTGAGGGGTTTCCTGAAAGTACAAATAGGGTCAGAAATATTCATGCACACACATAGATTGTTTATTCAGTGGTTTTTAATCCAAAATGTTGTTTTTTTTTATCTCACCAAAGCCTCTTAGTGATCATGATGGAGTATAGCTGGTAGCTTTGCAGTACCCACATAAAAAGCGAGTAGAACACTGTGTCATTAAAATATATATGTAAAATAGGTTCTCCTTTCGGGTCCAAAAGCAGCAAGAAATAAACACTTAATGTTACTTAAAGACTTAATGTTAAATCTGGCTGATTTCTCTGATATTTCTAGTTCAGCAGCTACAAATCTTGCCATCATAATTTATTCAGATCTATTATTTGACCAACAGATAGCTTACATTACTAGAACGTTTTTTCTGCATCTTTGGAACATTTCCAAGCTAAGTAATTGCTAAGGAACCTCAGCAAACTTCAACTAAAATGCTGTTTCCAATCTTAATAAAACTACGAAATTAGATCATGTCTGTCTACTTCTGTCAGCACTGCATTGGCTTCCAGTTAAATTCTGTATACTGATTACAAAATTCTACTATTGGCATATAAAAGCCCTACATGGTCTCGCGCCTGAGTAACTGCAAGATCTCATTACCTATTATGAACCATCACGATTACTTAGATCACAGGGTGCTTGTTCCCAGAATCCAGAGGTCTTCTGCCTTTTTATATAAAGCCCTCCAACTCTGGAATAACCTTCCAGATAATTCTTGGGGCTCGATCTTCTTGGCTTAAAAAATATGATTATTAATGTTTCCCTTAGATAGAAAGCTTGCAGATCCAAAGTCAGTCACACTCAGATACTGTTCAACCTGATGGAAGACTGACCGCTGGGTTCCCCTGCCACCAGCTACCCACCTACAGACTGACCCCTGCTCCCCTGTCACCCGCATCAGACCAGCTGCCCACCCATCAGAAGCTGCCCACCCACCAGACTGACTGCTACTGCTATCTGCCTTATGACTACGTTATAGTTTACATGGACTCTGCCTATTATTACTATTAGCACCATCATTATTCTCATTATTCTTACCATCTCTCATATAATTATATTACTTATATTATGACTATATATTCATGATTACATAATTCTATTATGATTATTTCAGCACACCTGAGCAGAAGAACAGTACTGGTGGTTGATTTGGTTTAATTATATAAACTGATGCACAATTAAATAATATTTGTTTTGTTTTTATTCATAAATGGTTCCTTGGTTTAGATGTATCATATTGTTCTGTATCATAAAGGAATTTCTCATATTTCAGTGTTTATTTGGGTGGACATTTCATAGTAAGTGTACCGACAGAAATGGACCAAAATAACCAAATAAACTCCTCCTTTATTTGGTTATTTGGAACACTTTTGTGCTCAAGGAGCCAAAGTGAAAAGCAAGGGAAGGGAGCGATTGACAACATGAGAAGAGGGCGAGGACATTTTGCTCCTTGTCATGCGGATCACACACACACACTCACACACCAGCAGGGCAAGGGGAACGTGAAGAGTAGAAGGCTGAGTACACAAAAGAGTCAAAGGGGTGAGCCAAAAAGAAAAGCATCTGAAAAAAAGACAGAAGTGTAGGGTCAGTTTGGGGAAAAGAACAGACCGGCAGCAGTGACAGTTGGTGTGTACTCAAACGTGCTAATTCAGTCTGACCACTCTGCCAATTACACAGACCTTTCAGGCCTCAGCCAGCCCCTCAGCCAGCCCACAGAGAGCAGAGGCGCAAAACATACACAAACCCCCACAATACAGTCCGGAACAGAAGAGAACAGAACAGAACAGAACCGGAGCAGACTGGTTAGAACACACGAATGGACCTGCAGTGTCCCATGCTGTTGTACTTGTACCTCCTTCTGTCCTGGAAATGGCACGTAGAACTGCAGCTCCTAACCCAAACAAGACAAAACACTCAGTTATTTCTAGAGCACCGCTTTTAAACACACTCCACACATATTTGTGCACATGGATATACAAGCGCTCTTATGTCTGGACTGCTGTGTGAATAAACCTTCCACATGGTAAACACATTGACTTAATGCCTCAGAAGAGACATCACATCACTGGTGCTAGCTGAGCTTTAGCAAGGTGGGAATTCAACATGGACTTGCAGGGAGCTGCACGCACACTGATCCGCCACTTGATCTAATTTGCCATTTTATAGGGAAAGTATAATATAGTCCAATATGTGATTGGTACATTTGCAGATGTGAATACAAGCTATCGCACAATATCCCTACTTTGCAGAATAGCCTAATCTCCAACTACACCGAGGGAGTGAGGGAAAGAAATGTCAAGAGTGGGAAGGGAGGAACAAAGGGGGAGGAAGCAGGGTGGGGGGTGCAAGTAAAGGAAGGGAGGGGGCAATTTGGGGTATCAGAGCTGGAAAACTGGAATGAGGCGACTTGAGCTGGAGCATGCCAGTAATAACACTGTATGTTCCTAAGCTCTGCACAAAGCACAATAAGTACAAACACAGCTATAGGCTCTGGCATGCTTTAGGGGTAAACACGTGCTGTAATGCTACTCTAAATGCAATGGCACATCATGGCATATCAGGTTTTGTACCATCGAGTACATCTGACTACCAGATATATGCTTTTTGAGCTTTCAATGATCTTATGACTTGGACTTACAGTTCTACAAGGTGAATGGGAATATACAAAGGCCTTCGTTATAAAATGCATTAATACAATTGATCAATTTCACTGTTTTCCATTGAAGTACGTTGGGAGTGATATAGGTTGACATATTCACTATTATCCACTATTATTAGAGAAATACAATTGTGTTAGTTCAGTTAAATGGGGAGAGGGATGTTAAATTTCTAATATGTTTAATTCACATTCATTGTGAAAACAAAGGGTATTTTCAGCGGCGACAAACAAGAACCATTTTGATTCCATAAGGGACCATTTTAACAGATGTGTGGGAAGAATCTTTTTAATGTTTTAGAAGGGGAGATATGACGTAATTTAATTTTGGGAGATGGACCACACAGCAAAATCTCCTCCTCAGCTCTATATATGTACATCTGACTACCAGAAAACTGTTTTCTCAGCTTTCAGGGCCTTATGGTTTGGACATATAGTTCTACAAGGGTCTGTAAATGTTCTTAGGTTTGCATATATGAAGGCATTGGTGTGTATATATATATATATATTCATTCATTCTTACTTGACACTGCTCAAAGAACTCTTTGTAGCACCTTTATTTTGAAGAGTATGCCATTCTTATACTGTGTGCATATATACTCTTCATATGGTCCCAAGAGAAGCATTTAATTAATGCCGGACCTTTACATTATGTGTATTTCTTTATACCTTGAATATTCTTTACACTTACATAGCTCATTAATACAATGGTCAATTAAGGGCTTCTCAAATTAAAGATTCCTTAGCGGACCCAAAAAAGCTTCTAGCATCCATCCAAAGGACTTTTTTTTAAATGTGTTATTTACAGTTATTTCCAAAAATGCTTCCATGATTAAAATGTACTTCATGGTAGCGAAGCGCTTCAGGCATCAGCCCCAAGAGTACAGGTTACGACCAGACAGTTTTGTTTCATTATAGCGAGAGCAAAGCAAGTGAAATTGATTTTTAATTTTAAAAAAGGGTATTTATCATTCCTTCAGTAATTCGATTACAGTCTGAGTGTAATGACTCGAGATGAACTCAATCTCTGCAGGAGATCATTTTCCACATGACTGTATAATTTCCTGATTGTGGCCTCCTTCTGTCTGCCAGCGCTACTGCTCATGTTTATGGAGTTGCTATTCTTATCCTATGCTATCTGACTCTGGTTGCAGCCATTTTAAAATAACAGGAGGGGCAAAGATTCACCAGGGATGAGCTATTAGGTAGCCTTTGATTGGTTCCTTATGGAAAGTGAATTAAGTTACAGTGACAGCTGACCAATAGGTGTACATGGATCAAGGAGAGGTGCGTTTCATTATGGAGCCATGTGCTTCATGCACTGAAGGTGACTGTAACAGACCACATATTAAATCATGTTATATGTGTCTCTTAAAGGGCATGGAGACAAATCTTCATGGCAAGGATTGACACAAATTGTGCTTTTATTTTCTATTTTCCCCAAAAACCCAGATACCATCTTAACCAACAACCATAAGTTGTGCCTTTTTACAAGTTTGGAGTTATCATCTTATCGTAGTCCTGCTATAATGAATGCCATTGAGAAAAAGTAGTGGTCAAGCATTTTGCAAAAAGACTTTTTTAATAACTGCCTAAAACCTAAACCTCTCCTCTTGCTTTAACTGTCTGTAAAAGTGCCTGTAAAAGTTTTAGACAGATCTGAGATCAGGTTTTTCTCAGCACTGAAACACTACAGGCCACCTACTAGTTGTTCTATTGCCTCTTATCAAAGGCCCACAGTTCTTGGTTAATGATCCACCGCTCACTTATGTGTGTCGCTGAGAGATAGTGTCCCACTTCACAACTCCAAAACCGTCCTTCACCCACATCCACTCTCATGGATGTCAAAATTAGAAAAAGGGAGAAGAGAGGGCAAAATAAAGCAGATGTGTGGAGGGTGAAACAGCCAGAGAGAGAGAGAGAGAGAGAGAGAGAGAGAGAGAGAGAGAGAGAGAGAGAGAGAAAATCAGAGGCGAGTTGGACACTGCCAATAACAGTTCAGAACAGGCAGCTGGAGAGAAGTTTTATTGCTTCTTTTTCAAAACGTTTTACAGCTCCAAGAAAAAATGAAATCATGTTTGTTCCATCCAGAAAGTGAGGCTGCAACTTCAGCTTCTGATACTACATGCATGGCCATATGCTTACATAATGACCACACCCACTGTGAGGTGCAGTGAAATGACTTCTGATGCATGGATTTCAGTCCAGATTTAAGTTTCCCCTGGTCACATTTGAACCACAACCAAGGGGAATAGCAGTAGTTGCTACAATCTTAGAAAGTAGTCTTCATTTGTTTTAAATACCACCCTGTGAAATACACAGCACTTACAAAGTGACCCGAAAGCCATGGCATAGCTGGCATCAACAGAGAACCTGGACGGCAACCCAGATTCTGCAGCTGATACGCTGGTGTGCATTCTAATCTGTTTCTCTTTGGAAATCGACTCTGTAAATTTCCACTGGAGAAAATCCAATGGCAAAGTTCCTGAAAGACTGGCCCAGATAACAAGGGCAGAGGCCCAGTTAGAAATCCTGGTATAATCTTAAAAAGATGGTTCTTCAAAGGTTCTTAATGGTGCATAAAGGAGAGCCTGTTATTTATATATATATATATATATATATATATATATATATATATATATATATATAGCCATAAAATTAAAACCACTCACGTGAAGTGAATAACATTCATTATCTTGTTAAAGCAGAATCTGTCAAGGGGTGGTGAAATACATGACTGGGTCAGACGTATCCAAAAGGGCAGGTCATGTGAGGCATTCTTGGTATGCAATTGGTTAATATACCAAAATTTACTAGATCTCTGTTCGACTGAGCATTTTTTTTGCATGTCCTAAAGGCTCCACCTAACAGCTTAGGACTTCACTATACGATCCACTGCTTACGTCTTGGTGCCAGAACCACAGGACACCTTCAATGGTCTTGTGGAGTCTATGCCTTGATGGGTCAGAGCTGCACAGATGGGTCTTGGCAGCACAAGGGGAACCTACACAATATTAGGCAGGCAGTAGTATTTGCGTCTGTAAATATTTATACAGTTCTGCTAGTCAAAGACCCATTGCTGGCACTATTAAGAACCCTTTTGATGAGAGTGTAAGTAAATTCAGCTCATGCAAGACTTTTAAAACTGACTGATAACAATCATATGTGACTTATCAGTACAACTGGAATATAGCCTGTCTGACCAGCCATAACAATAAAACCACCTGTTTAATATTGTGTAGGCTACCTCCTGCCACCGAAACAGCACTGACTTGTGGAGCCACAGACTCAACAAGATCTCAAAAAGGTGTCCTGTGGTATCTTGCACCAAAAAAACAAGGAAATGAATGAGACTCACTGACTGCCTCTTTTCATGCTTCACCACCAGGTAGACATTTCCAAGTAAAACCACCCACTTTAGCCAGGCAGTGTGGTGGTGTTGAGAATCGCACAGCTAAGTTTAGTTTTAAAAAAAAACAGTATTAATTTCAGCCTGTGTGCAGGTGAGGGTGCACCTCAGGGCTTTGGGGAAAAAACAAATACAAAGTCACTCTCAGCTTACGTAGATCTGCAAGCCATGCAAGTCACTGAACCAGTTCAGAGATACAGGCTTTGATAAGGTCTCTGGAGTAATGCAGATTTAATTCCAAAGTAGAGCACTGGAGAATAAAGGGGGTTTGGGCTTATAGAGTCAAACTCACTTAGGAAATGCTCTGCAAGGCTTATGAGATCAACTGCATCCCAAATCACTGGAGAGTGTTGCAACCATCAACTATTAAAAATTATATCTGACAGTCTGAGAGCACTGATTATTGATAGCAGCCATAGAGCTGTATTCTAATATCTATCTACACTCTCAGAAATAATGTTTGTCACTGGGGTGGTGTTATTATATTAATTTTTAATGCATTGTTTTGCATTAGTGCAACAATGGACAAGTCTGAGTTGTACTGATATAAATATCAGAGCCACAAAACTATAAAAAGACGTATTGCAAAACTACTTGATGTAACAATTTGCATGTATCTTTTAAATAATACTAAATAGAATGTCATTAAGTAAAAGCTACGAACTAAAGAAAGAAGCCCCCAACTGGAGACTAACTCAACTGTGAACATCTTTGAGTTGAATCAATTTATAGTAATTGAGTTTAGTCTGTTGCAACTGGCAAATTAATAGACTGGCCCTAACAAGATTGTATACATAATTTTTTTCATTTCTAAAAAATATCCTAACATATTTTTTTCCAAGTCATTTTAGAGCGTTTCAGAAAATGAAAAACAGCTAAAACAGACATCCAGGTTTCATATTATATATATATATATATATATATATATATATATATATATATATATATATATATTATGTTTAAATGTTGTGAATCAAGTCTCATTTGCATCAAAAATATTTGCTGTCATGGTTAAATACAGAACCATTATAAAGCCATGCTCAATTTGTTCTTCTCCATGATGGAAACTCTAGTTATTTAAAGAACCCTTTAAAATGGTTCTATGCAGCACCAAAGGGGTTCCACTATTGTTCTGAGGCAAATAATCGGTATGAAGAGTCTACTCACAACACAGCAGGTAATGTCTATTTGATACTTCCTTAATTCTGCAAGAATTTCACTGGACACAGCAGACACATCAATGGGCTTCTTTCTTTCTGTGCTTTCATTCACTGCACTGTGTTTCATTATTATGTTTGTTATGTAGGCAAACCCCATATGTTTTATGGTGTCTGTCCTGCAAAATCCACCATTTAGGTTAAATTTGGCAATGTTTCTTCAGGGTACTGCTGGTCCCTCTGGACTTGTAAACCTGTTGTTAAAGATAACTGAAATATAAATATATATATTTATTTACTGATTTTGCATTAAAGTGCATTTAAGAGTTTTAACAAATGGTCTGTTTATTCTTACATTCTCACAAACGCTCGAACAAGTAGTGAACTGTGTGTAAAGAGCATGTTTATCACTCATCTCTGGAGAGCTGCCAGAGTCTTGAAGCGCCATTGAGGAGAGGAGACCGAGGAGGCGTGTCCTCGTCGCGGCGGGGGCGTGTCGTTATCTCGACGGGGGCGTGGCCGGTGCTCAGTGCGCGCTCCTGAGATGAGCTATTTAAAGCTACTCCCAAAGCGCTGCGTGCTGTCAGGACAGGAACAGAGAGTGAAATGCTAATAATCTGACTAGTCAAGCCGCGAGTTTACTGACGAGCCTCTGATACGACCCGGAGAGCCACGATTTTAGTGCAGCTGGCGCCACTCGAAATTCCCTCTCCACGTTTCGCGAGTGCTTGCTAAAACTGGTAAGTCGAAATAATATATCATATAATTAATTATCAATTATCATGCATATTTTGCTTGGATTGGGCTTTAAAAATCGACCAAATCGCCTGTGTTGTGAATAAACACGTTTATGCTTGTTTACCTGACTTCTGCTGGAGGTGTGTCACGGTATGGGGGTCTGTGCGTTGCCATGAAATGACACTGGTAATGTTCACGTGCAGTTTCTTATAATAAAACATCGTCAAAGTATAAATAAACTCTGAATTAGTTAGGTACATATTTACTGCATGTTTACTACTTACTTTAAGAAATGTTCCTATATGAGGAGAAAATGCAGTGTTGCTCAAACCAGCCTGAAGACAGCTGGGTTTCCATCGATTAGCGCACAGATAGCTGCGGATAGAGCCGGACTGCCTTATTTTCTTATCGTGTATAATACTGCTCCACCTTCCCCTGAGCCCCAGCGTGTCCCACTACTTTTTTATGCAACATGCCGTTGTGGTGTGTTGTGTTGTACACCAGCTCTAGACCTGCTCTGAGGGTCGTGAACGTCCTGCCATGAATGATTGATCTGAGCTCGTATTATTAGCTACTGAACGCTGCTACTGCTGCTGCTGCTGCTGCTGCTGCCGTTTGCCGTCAGCTTGGACGTCACGTACCACACGTTGAGTCCGTGTGGGAGAGAGAGCGCGTGGCTGAAGAAGCAGGGCGAAAGGCTCAGCGAAACAGTTCCCCCAATGTATGCCTCCCACACGAGCTGATTGCGACCCCTTCCACCTCCTTACTGTTGTTATTTGGCTATGTCTCAACAGCAGACTGCACGTTTGTTATCATGCAAGTTTGTGAAAGCCCAATTCTGTACTGGCCGAACTTTGTCCCGCGCTGCTGATACAATTAGGGGTGGGAAATAGGGGCACAGAATGACATCATCATATTTGAAGACGGTCGTGTTAGCATTTCTGAGGTGTTAAAACTGCTATGAGTGCTGATTTGCTGCTTTTCCCTCTCTAACAATTCCTAGAATATATATATATATATATATATATATATATATATATATATATACACACACACACCAAAATGTCAACATTACAACACAGAAAAACCTTCTTAACTTTCAATAGACGTCAATGTAAAAAGAATGACCCCCAAGTCACTTTGGACCGTTTCTATTGGTTCATTAATCATGACACAATTTTGACACAAATGAACATAATAAACTGAATGCATATGTAATTCATGCTGTACATACACAGACATTCATGTAGAAACAGCTCCGACTCCTTGTTACTTGTAAACTTGATTTTTGTGCCAAGGCCAAAATAGGCCAAATAGTAAAAAACAGCAAAATGGAGATTTTTGTTTGATATGCAGTTGTCCAGTGTTTGCGAAAGACACTCAGAGGACATGCAATGCATGTTCAGAAGAATGTTGTCATAATGTCCATCTTTAGTGGATAATAAGGTGGACAATGTAGGCATACTGTATTTTCTTTTAGGACAGTAAAAATATTGTGATTAGCCTGCCAAGACAGCAGTACCATGATATAAGAACCCTACTAATATAAAAAACAACAGTTAACAGTCTTACAGTGACAGAGTGTTGTGCTTTTTGTGGTAAATTCTGTTTTTGTGTGCCTCAAAAGTAGATATAAATATAAGACAGAAGTCAGTTAAATAGTAGATGTAACATAGAACATGCGTCCACCCTCGAGCTAAGCTCTGTATATAAATATCTTGAATTTGATTTATTGAGCAGTGGTCCTGGAGCCCTCCTTTTGTACTCCTTTTAGCATTTTTCCTACTCTAACACACCCACAGAATTCAATTCTCAGGATTATAAATTTGCTTATACTTGGCACTCGATTGTGCTGGCAGCAGAAGACACTGCAAATCACTTGTCAAGTGCTTTGAGTATTGCAATTCTTCTCACTTGTTATTATTAGATAGTGCTCCACTTCAGGCTCGCAACTGCTCAAGTACAGACTGTAAAGAACATGAAGATCTGAACAATCTTTCCAGCAGTTTGACCTGAAAATCTACTTCTCGACTGCTTTGTATTATGCACTGATTTAGTGTGTATGTCACTGTCAGTAAAGTTCTTCATTATAGAGAAGAACCGTTTAATCCTTTAAAAAGCCCATGGCCCGTTATTACAACTGTCTATTTCCAGAGAATGGCCCCACCAGTTTGTACAGAAGTCCCTGTAGTTACTGAATAATACACCTCAGTGTGTAATACGCCTCCCCCGAGTGTTAAGGGGTTAACCAGGAAAGCAACATATAAACATTCATATCGGGGCAGTGGTGAGCTCTGGGCTATTGATGACAGGGTTGTGGGTTTGATACCTGGGCTTGGCAAGCTGCCACTGTTGAGCCCTTGACAAGGCCCTTCACCCTCTCTCTGCTCCCCGGGTGCTACAGCAATGGCATGTGTGCTCGTGTCCGACACAAATGGTAAATATGGTTTAAATATGGAATATTGTTTGGTTCGTTGAATTGTCATCATCACATGCAACACAGAGAGTGTGTAGGAGGGCACATGGTGAAAAGGCAAAACCAGAAGCTCAGTTACACAACTTCTTCAATTTCTGCATTGCATGTGAGCTGATGACACTGTCATAAATTACAATGTCTTTCTTATGCTGTAGAAAGGGAAATTTCTACGCTGGAATTAAGTAATCTCTTTAGAACCACCCGTTCTATCATGTTTATGGCTGGATGCTTGATTTTATACATCTGTGGCAACGGGACTGAATGAAATACCTGTATTCAACGACTAAGAGGTGTACCCCAATACTTTTGTCTATACAGTGCAGATGTTATAGAATAATGGTAATACTAAAGAGAGAGAGAGTTTCTGGAAGACCTTAAGATCCATTAGATTTAGATATACTCCTGTAATTCCTCGGGGAGTGTTTCACTAGACCAGTTTGTCTGAGCATATTAATATAAAATGGCAGCAGCATCACTGGGCACTGTGTGCTTGGCACATTGCCCTGACTCAGAGGGGTCAAAGCAGGAATGATGCCAAAAGCTTGCAGCTCAACGTCTCACATTCCATAACAATGTGGATATGAATTGTAATTGAATTGTTAGGAAGCTTAAGAAAGTACTTGGTGTTGTTCAACATGTGCAGTATATTAGTGGCCTAACCACAGAATTAATTTCTCATTTTGGTTTCATTTTCATTTTAATAAGAGTCTCTTTAAAAATAGAGGTTCCTTACTTGACCATATGGTTCCAGGAGAAAGCTTTACCTGGTATAGAACCTTTAAATCATGTGGAGGTTCTTTAAACAGCAAAAAGGCCATACTTGCACATCTCCGTTGTAAAAAAAAAATGAATACATTTTGGGAGAATTGCTTTATATATCTAATCCAGTAAAGTTCATTAAGTTTAAGGAACTAAAGCTGGTTCTTCAAATGCAAACATTCAAAGAACACATTTTGGCACCTTTCACTAAGGGTGTACCCAGAGCTTGAGCTCATTCTTGCTCTATTACATAATGTGAGTAGAAACCATGCAGTCTTTAACCACATATACTGCAGGAATAACCAGTGGGACTCATCTCATCAGGGTGGTTCTGAGAAAATGCCAGGCCTGCATGAGGGAATGGAGGTGTGGCCGAGTGAGTAAACCTTGGAGAACTGCTTGAAAAAAGTCAAGTTGAATTCCATCGTTTGTGTTTACTTAACCTACGAAAGAGTCAAAACACATAGACGCAGATTTGTAGCAGATATGTAGCTTGTCCTTCTGTTTAAGTGCAGGAACGTGGACAGGCGGCCATGTGTAGTCACATAGAGATTCTGTTTGTGGAAGGCCTCTAACATACATACCATTGGTTTTTAAGTAAATGACCGCTTGAGCAGCAAAACAGCTTAACACAGGCCTTCAGGTTCCCACGTCATCCTGGGACTCTGTGCTAGAACCTTGAGTTACAAAAATACAACCGAGAGGAGGGAAAAATTGGATCTCTCTGGCCTCTTAAGTCCCTGGTTGCGATTTATTTTACCCTCATTCTCATCTGTTCTGCACTATATCCCTCCTGAGTGCTGCCAGAGCTCGCTGCTTCAGGCAGAAAGAACAAGGGCCTACAGTTCCTCACCACTGAGGATACAGTCTACACAACATTGTCAGTGTCTGTGTTGAATTAAGGGTGTGACAAGGAGTGAGGGAAGGAGTACACGTCAGCTTTTTGGTGCTAATAAGAAGAATGGCATTAAAACTGGTTATCTGTTCCAATTGGCATTTCTAGCTGTGACTGGGAGGGCTGTGTCTCATTGCTGGCAACTTTACATGAGTAAACTAAATCAGTGTGAAAAGATAATATTTCATGTCATTTTGGACCGTTTCTATTGGTCCCTCAGTCATGACACGTTCATACAATGTGAAGGGCAGATGATGTTTGCAAACAATGTAAAAAGAAAAAAACGAATGAAGGTCATTCTGATATGACCACACTGCTATGTAAAAATTCCAGTTGCTGTATAAGGGCAATAAATCTAAATCTTAATCTTAAACATGAATGCGATTTTACTAGTGCTTTGGGTACTGGGAAAGCTCTTGGAGAAAATCCCTCGAACATTGTGTTCACCCAGTAAGCTCAGGGGGCAAGCCTGATCCAGTGACAAACAACATGGTTACAGTAAAAGCTTAAGCATTTCACATTTACAATGCAGTGACAGCATTGGGTTACATTACTGGAGAGTGTCTCTACAGAGATGTAGTTTTCCCTGTTGTTTACTGTAGGAACATGGAAAGAACGCGGCCTGTGTAACCATTTGAGCAGAGAAACACCTTAACATAGGTTCACACATCCATCCATATTGAGTAATGCTAAGATGTACAGGCCCAAGAGAGGCTCCATAACATAAATGTCCCCCCCCCCCCCCCCCCCCCCCCCCACACACACACACACACACACACACCCCGCCCCTAGTTACTATGTTTTCCTTCATAATACACTCTAAATGCTAGAGCCAGGACTGAAGGGTTATATGCATGTATACTGGTAAGATTGTACTGTACTGTTGCTTTTACTGTTTCCAAGAACCACATAAAACCTCATCCTTTGACTGTCTGCATACTGCCACTTTATATAACCACAGCCAAACCTGCAGCTGCAAATGCACGTATACTGCCTGTTGTTTTGCGATAGCACATCAGTCAAAAGGAAACACAATTGCCATTGTGTGTTTAAGGGGAACAGACATTGTCCCAGAAGTCTTTGTTTTTTTTGTTGTGGGCTGAAACTGAGTGGAGTTGATCAGGTGCCAGATTATCAGTAGTGTGAGAAAACTGCCAGGCTCATGAGAGTTTATCTCATAACTGCGAGGTATGGGGTAGCTGGAGGAGCACAGGGTGAGAGAGAGGGGGAGAGAGAAGGAGAAAGAGAGAGAGAGAAAGAGAGAGAGAGAGAGATTACTCTGATTTTTTTTACAGCTTATAGTGTTGGTGATAGGAACCAGAGGTCTCCATATTTGCAATGCAAATGTAGCCATTTCATGTACTATCCAACATGCCCAGCGAGCCTCTCTGGGGCAGATAAACAAATGGCGTGGGCTAGAGTGGTATAAAGCCCCCCAGCTTTGAGCTGTGGAGCAATGGAGCAGTGTTCTCTGGAATGTTGGTTGGTACTCCATCCAGTACCTTTTGGATGATTTGGGGGAGTTGGAGATGAGGTGGTGGTAATCATTTGACATCCTGACCTCACTAATGTTCTTGTTGCTGAATTCAATAAAATCCTCCCTGCGATGCTTCAAAATCTAGAAGAACGCCTTCCTCCCTGGACGTAGAAACAGTTATTCCAACAAAAGCTGGATGAACTCTTTTTTAATGCTCTTGATTTCAGAAGAAAACATGAATGAGCAGGTGTCCCAATACTTTTGTCCACACAGTGTATCTTAATGTCAGTAAGAAAAGAACTAAGACTACACAGTAGGAGTACAATAATGCATCTGAAGATGATAATAATATAGCCACTCATTATTTTAGCCCCAAAAAATGTTGTCCTGCTGTCAAATGTAAAATTTCCAGAAAAGAATGTGGGCTATTGTTTTACCAGCATTTAATCCCAGACCATGATTGTTTATTCAATTAACTTCTAAAATAATACAAAATCTAACCTTATCAAATCAAGTTCCGAGATTTATACCCCTCATATCCAGTCGTAGGGAGAAAAGTGAGCAAGATTTTAGCAGGCATGTCTGTATGTACATGATCTCAAGCATGTACTGGCATGAATCTGCGAGATATGAACTTCGTTAGCAGCTTCTACTGACACTGTATCTGTACTTGTGTATTACATGGGAAATCTAGAACAGCTACATTCACTACATTCGTTCATATGTTCATGTTTTCAGCTCTGCTGATGGAGCAGTTTTGTTTGCACAGGCCCGAGGCTGACTCCATGAACTGATTTTCAGTGAATGAGGGGGAAAGGTATCCGAGGGGATCAGAAGGCCTTGCGGCCATCATGTAACCTGATAGATGTTTTAAACATAAACGAGTACAACTGGTCTGTGACTCATGTTTGAACATTGTACAGGCTGGTGAAAGAGTGTCGTTACTTAACTAACTGTTGTAGTGTAGCCAAAACCCACACGCAGATAAAAGCATTGTTACTTACCATGAAATAAAGACTCAAGTAAAAGTACAGCAACAACTTCAGTCTCATTAGAAAAGTACTCACACTGGACCTTCTTAGTTCATCCAGTGTTGATTGGCAGAAGAACTGAAGCCTGTTAGGAGCTATTCTTCTCTTTTATTGAGAATAAGAAATTAGAACCTTTAAAAGTCAGAGGTGGGACCAATTACATTAAACACATTAAAACAACCAAAAACGTATTGAAACATTTATAAGTCAATTGAAGTAAATGTAGATTAATTTTCTTATCAGTAGAATTAGAGGAATATGCATTATCATGTGAGAACAGCTCTGGAGCACACCTAACTAGTTATTCCCCACGTCTGCTGGCTACCAAAAGCAATGTGGGGTGACTTTCACTACCTGCAATTGTATCATTAAGAGCTTTGCATGTCTGCGAGGAGAACATGACCTGCTTTATTGGCTAATGTCATTCAAGGGTTTAGCAGATCGTCTGTCTGGCCCACTGACGTCGTCGGTTCACTGGATTAGTCAGCACTGGGCAGTGTTGTGCTGCCACGCCTCTTCTTCCGAAGGCACCGTGGCATTGGGGTAGAGATTAGATTAGATTAGATTATGCCCATTTACACTTAAGCATTTTTCTCATCAGCACAACAATGGCTGTAACCAGACTATGATGGTTCTTAATAATAATCATGGTTGTCCTGCTGGGTCTTGTTCTCCAATCACAACATTTAAAGTGTGTTGAAATAAAGAAAGGCTTCCTCAGAATTTGAAGTATGTGCCTTTTATCTTTACATAAATATTCTTTGAAATGAACCATTTATAAACAAGCACCTTTAAACAAGCGCCTTTCTAGCTTCTCTGATAACGGCCTTACACTGTCCTCTTATCCCTTAGCTCCATCTGGAGGAATGGGTGTGAAGGTGCTCCTGTGCTTCCCCTTCTACAGGCGTTGCAAAGACAAATGCAGGAGCAGACACTGCCCTCCTGAGACAGGTAAGAGACCACTGCTGTGGGTTACATCTTAAGATGATGATTTCATTACAACTCTTACTAGTGATTGTTTTGGTAATTAAGTAATTTATAGATCAATTTGGTTGTAAACAAGTATTTTTTTATATCTCAAAATATTATTGTATTACACTAAACAGAATATGTTAAAAAGAAAAGCTTTTGCTAAAATTAGCTAAAGTTCAGACACAAGTGTAAACATTTTGTTCTGTTTATTTTTATTTTTTCAACAAATATAACTTGCTAAAATGTAGACTGTGGTTTGTTTGTACAAAAATTGGGAAAGAATCAGTGCAGATTAAACATTGATTAAATTTAGCTTAATGGAGTATTCAGGACCACCACAGGTCTCAACATACCAAAGTGCAGGTGGATATATGTGTAATGTGTAAGGTGAGTGTAGTGATGCAGTCTACACATGCTATTGGAATTATGGTAAATACGAATTGCCGACTTGGCGGTTTCACATGAACACCCCCTCGAGTCATCAGTTTCCTGGTTTAATTAACGGTTATTACCTTAACTCCCACCGCTCACTGCTGCTTCAGATCTTTCAGTGCTGTGTTAATATGAGGTATGAAACTTAATGAAACAGGCTTTCATTAGCACTGTGGGGTCCGGGTTTGAGCTAAGGTCAAAAATCCAATTAATCCACTTAATCCACTTTAAGCAATATTTTAAGGCTGATGTGTAGCATGTTTTAGCTTTTAGGTTTTCAAGAGCATTTACCAGTTTAATATACCACGACTAGCCCTGTATTTATGACCGCTGTATTAATGAGTGAGATACCTTTAAATTGAACTCATAACGCCAGCATGTGGCGTTATGACAACTGAATTATGGAAAAAACATGCCCTAAACCCCTCCTCCTCCTCTTCCACCTCCGAGTATGGACCGCACTAGCAAAGTTAGGTTTAACAGGCAATTTAAGTGCAACACTGTATTTTGAATTCTTCGTTAAACTACATTATCCACCATACAAAGCACAGTTGTTGTGATGTATTATCTCCAGCCAACCAAGTATTATTATAGTTCTAATGTTCTAATGTCATTTTCTCTTGAAGAACCCACAGTACCCAATGAGGAACCGAAGCTACGTCTCTCTTCCACAACATCCACGAGCAGTGAAGGAGACAGTGGGAGCAGCCTGGGTGGCCCTCAGGTGTATTTTTCCCAGAAGGCCCGGGTTTCCTTTAGACACCAGATGGACAGCAACATCAATGCAGTGGATGCCACATATTAACTCCCATGCGTTGCCAAGCTCCAGAAAACGAACCCTGACCCCTGCGTTGTGAACTGTAAGGAGTAAGGACTGTAAGGGGGCTTCATCATTAGTGATGAAAAGTGGACTAAAACAAGATAGAGGCTCCAGCGTCTCATAACTACTCAACTGATGATCCCTCTTCTAAACACAGAAACAAGACAGTCATACAAGATGTTTACCACAGGAATTGGCAGAGTTACACTGAAGTGAGAAGAAAACGATGGTTCCACAGTGCTTTCGTGTAGAGATTGTGTCATTAGATTACAAAAAGTGCTTTATGCCTTTTTTTAGTTCCTGTACTGCTCACTTTCCTTGGCATGGTATCTTCTGGTACCATGAAGGCTGCAGATTATTCTGTGTAAATTTGTTTTCATTTTACCAGTAAAAAAGTATGAACCGTAAAACTGTACTTGCAAAGAGGTAGAGGTCTCTTATTTTCAGGCCTATTTTGAGTTCTTTCCAAGTGCTCTTTTCATTTGGCCTCTCATATGACAGAGCTCAGACGGTTTAATATGCAGAGCCAAGGTGTTAAATTCTACAACAGTTGAATGCTTAATTCTTCTATTTTAACAGCATCACATAGCGACATCGCAGCAAACAGGTATGCTTTTGTCCTAGATTACAATTAATAAGAATGTTAGCAACTGTCAAGACAAGACTTCTAACCCATCTTATCATCCAGTTTAACATTATTTAAAACTTTTTATATGTCCTTTTTGTATGAATATGTACAGCATTTGCAAATTGTATCTGACCCACAAAAATGAGGCTGATAGAGTTAACGTCAATTTTAAATATTGTTTTAATAATATTATTAAATATTATTAAAATTGAAATAATCAATTTTGGTTTGATCAATTTAAGACAAAAAATATTCAAATGATTTTTAAAGTGTCCTCAACTCTCATGTCTAATTTTCTAATCTGTATGTGCCAATTTGCAATTAAAAGCATTTCTTAAAACCGTGTCAACCAGCTGTTTTATTAAAAACATGATAAATGATAATACAAAACAAAAAGTTTACAGACCAGAGAAATCTGGTCTTTAAATGATCCTGTAACCTGAAAGTCTCTGAAAACACCCCAGTGAATGGGTCGGTTACTGCTGGACAATGTTCTTCACATGTTTTTGGGTTTGGAGATCACTCCATCTGGATAGCGTTTCTTAAAGCGAGCTACTACATCAGGGTCCAGTAAGTGAATTCCATCCAGCTGGTTACCCAGAGTTACCCTGGAATTGGAGAAAGGACAGATTTAAGTAAAAGCTAGGAAGAATAAAAATCCAAAAGCAAAAATGCTGAAACAACTCAATGTGTTCACCAGTTTGGCTGGACGTTATGTGGTCTCCCAAAGAGTTCGATTTTCCTGGTCCCAGGAGACAGACGCTCAATCATGCCATATATCTCATCTGGTTTGTGACTGGTGGATCGCACCTATCACAAGTGAGTGGGACAACACCAACACGGTTGTTTTTCTCTTACCACAATATCAACATAGTATCATATCATGACAAAGACTGCAGTCATAGTTGTGTTTGTACCTCTGCAACGATAACATCACAGTCTAGACCTCTGTTGAATCCCTGAGGGTTTCCCTTCACCCCTACCTAATACAAGACAGAGATTTAAGAGGAGGGACAAGATGGGGACAAAAACAAGCTGATCTGAGGCATATGCACACAGAAACTCACCAAGCAGTGCTCTTTGCCGTGGTTCAGCCAATGTCCAGTCCTGCCTGTGCGAATAATCCGCTGGAGCTGGTTGGTCTTCACCCAAATGATCTCATCAACGCGCTCGTACCTGAGCCAACAAGAGAATAAGAGTGAGTGAAAAGCGAGAGGGAGAGAGAAGGAGAAAATAACATGAGTTTACAGCCTAGTTTCCCCAACATCTTAATGTTCAGGTCATCTAAACTCTCGGGTGAGCAACCAAGGGCTGGAGTCCAGCACAGTTTGCTGGTTTTCCTGCTCTAAAATACCAACTAAACCTGGAAAATAACAGGTAAGTTGAATCAGGTGTGTTTGAGCATGAAATGCACAACATAGTGCAGGAATCCAGCCCTCCAGGCCCGGAGTGGTCCTCCACTGTTTTAACGGGTACAAGGAGTGTTCAAGTGTGATACTCAAATCATTTTTGTGATTGCTGGGGGGGGGGGGGGGGGGTGCCAAGAAAAGACCATTTCTCAGATCTTTACAGCCCCTAGAGATGCTGTTCAATTCACAGACGGTGAATATGAATGTATCAAAAGGCTACGGCCATACTAACTTCTAATACCACAGAACCACAAACTTATACAAGACCAAACAAAAACATGTTCTTGTATTTGCACTTACCCCCAGAGGCTTAGGCACTCTCTGCCAAGCTCCATAGCTCTGTAAAAGACAAATTTCAGTAAATACTAACATTACATTAGAGGAGGTTGAGAACAATCACAAGAACTTTAAAATTTGTCATATGTGTAAGGCTTATTAAATTCTGTTTGACATGGTTTCATGGGGAGATTCTGATTTAGAATAATGCACTATCCTTAACCTATAGCGCAACTGTTAAGCACTGGATAAACATTTAAACACAATAGGGATGAGGCCAAGTGCGGTTTTCTAAGGGCTTTTTAATTAAAACAATATACCTATGTGCTAACCTGCTCCACAAGCCAGGTTCTTGCAAGTATAGGACACTCAAGTAACAAATAAAGCAAATTAGAGTAAATCAACCCCACTTTTAGCTATACCTTCCAGTGACCCAGAGGAAGAGGAAACCATCATCCTGGAGAATGGGAATGTTGAGTTTCCTCATCTCGTCATCCGTCAGTGTTCCATATGGAAGCTCCATGTGGATGTCCCATGGTGGGTCGGCCATGACCACAGCAAACTTTCCTAGGATGGACACGTCCAGGTAGCGGATATCACAGCAGATCCACTAAAGCAGACACAGAAGATGACAAATCTGTGCTGAAATCATCACAGTTCAAAATTAAACATGCTCTTAAAAGAAGGCTGATGACATTCATTCAGAAACTTAGCCATGGATGCATTTAGCTTTTTTGGGAGTTTGCAGATGGCAGAATTACACTGAAAAGTGGAGTCACCAAGGTCACTTCAGGCTGTGTGAATCTTTAAGTAATACATGTTCTGACATCAGGTCAATACATAGGTTGTGACAATTTGGAGAGAGTAACAAATACAATGAACCTGAATGCAGTATTGGCCAATTGTTAATGATCTTAGTTAATTAACTCACATATCTTGTACAGAGCTATTACCAACAATTTACAGTTCTCCCATTCCCTCAGACACACAATGGATTTCCCACCTGGGATGGGAACAGTTTCCCAACGTTGCTATCCCCATCTCCAGAATGTAGGCCGAGCTCAGCAGCCCCCGCCTGCGGCCCCAGGGTGCCGCTTTCTGCCTCGGGTGGGCTGTCGATCTCATAGTGCACATATTTACAGGTGTCCATATGGAAGCATGTATTTAAGAAGGAGCAGTCTCCCAAGCTCTCGTCTGTGTGCTTGTTGATGATTCGCCTATGGAAGTGACATGAGTATTTTAGCCAGTGATGCTTCATTCACCTAAAGGAATCGTTTAGCCTGCCTTGTTCTCATATCTAATACTCTGTACATACTTAACCCAATTGCTAATCCATAAGATTCAAAACCCAAAGGGACGTTTACTGTTAATCTCGGACCTGAACATGTTCAAATGTTTAATTTATTTAACCATCATAATTTTACAACGTATGCCCTCACACCCTACACAGTCACCACATGCACTAAAGAAATAAATGGAAAGAAATTAAAGGATAAAAATGAAATTGGGGCAGAAGAGCAGCAAATGCCCCTTGCATTTCATTAGGAGACCAATTTAAATACTGTAACTATTGTTAATAGAAGTTTTAAAAGTTCCACATGTGCTGCCCCTCAAATTAACTCATGTCTGATGTATGAAAAGCCTTGGACTTTGTTATGAGCTCAACATCCATCTCTGAATGGAGGTGTGGATGTGTGTGGTGGTGGACCTACCTGAAATGCAGCTTGTTGCATGGTTGTGGTGTGTCTCCATAACGCATACACTCTTCTTTAGTCCCATGATCGCAGAACTCTTGCACTTGTGCTCGACCCCTTGAACGGAACTTCTCCACGATGGATTGCTCTCTGGCTGAGCTGGTATTCAGTAGCTCAAGGATTTCCCTGCTCACCTACCACACACACACACACACACACACACACACACACACACACACACACACACGACCAGTATTGCTTTGTTCTTAATAGGATAAATCCACCTCCAATCACTCCTAGACTTCAGAGAATACAGAATGTGTGTGTGTGTTATATTACTGGTAAAATTCAGTATTGATGTTGAGATTTATGCAGCTAAAATTCCACCGGAGAACAAAAAAATGGAAACCACATATGTAAACACACTTTAACCCCAACAATCACTGAGCATCAGTGATTAAAACAAATGACCCACCCAAGTTCCTCCTTTTCATAGGCATCATTGATGCTTCAGACGTTTTATTAATGTTCTGTACCTTTTTGCTTTGCTGCTCCTTGGTTGACTGCTGGCTCAACAGGCTCTCTATCTCCATATCCACATGAGATGCCTTTCCCTTATTGGTCCGCCCCTTTTTCTCTGGCCCTCCTCCACCACCTCCCAACTTCCAATCAGACGTTCCCGTCTGTGAACTAGAGGGAGCAGCCAAAGAAATAGACGAGGTCTTGGGCGGCGAAGGTGGAGACTGAAGCGAAGGCGAGGAGCCAGGGGGCCTTTTTTGGTGAACACCATCCTCGACTTTTCTTTTGACACCAGTTCTTTGAGGTTGGGTGGTGGAACTGCCAATCATGGCCCATAGTTTGGTGTGATCTACGGAGATGACTAAGGTGGACGAGGAACCAGAGGAGGACGAAGTGGTGATGGTTGGCTGCTTGACTTCAATCAACTCTTGAGCAGAAAATTTCAGTAGAAGACTCTGGATACACGTGTGGGTTACTGGTGTTTCAGGCTGCGAGAGTCAAAGCAAAAAAAAAATAAAGAAGAAATACAGACGTATACAGACACTTATTGAATTAAGGCTCATACTGCCATACATACAGAGTTGAGCTGGTTAGTGAGGGTGAGAGAATCGGTGGGCAGCGACAGTCCCAATTCAGACAGGTATCCCAAAAGTCTTCTCTCTAATTCAGGGTCAGGCGGACGCTCCACCTCTACTTGCGAAGGGGTTTGAACAGCTGGCCCTGGACTGTCACTCCTTGTGGCTGCCCCATCAGTCCCTCCAACCTCTGTTAGGAAAGATATAAACAAACCCACAGGCAGAGGCATGACTGCTGACTTCCTGGTGCTCCCTCAGTGAACATTTAATCAGGTCATTTCACGTAATTTAATCATTAGTCATATGTACAACTGTAGGATTGATTTCACAAACTGGTATTCGTCAACCAAAAGCTACATCATATGATCAGCGCACTTACATACCACTTCTAATAGTTCCTTCAGCCACTATAAACTGCACCACTGCATACACAGGCGATCAAATGTGCACTCACAGCCTGTACAATCTCCATAGGAAAGCATTATCTCCACCAAAATACATAAGAAACCGCTCCAAAAGAACAATACTTCTAGCAACAATAATACAAGTAGGTATAGTAGAAAAAGATGATGTCTGTTAATAAAGGCTTACTTTTTCTACACTTTATATCTACTCAGATCCTAATAAGAATCAGATGAACATTGGAGAACTTATAGGACACTTGTAGCTCCTTAAATTAGCCTTTTAGCTTGCATTTGATCTTCTTCTGGCGTCTACTCGTTTGAATGAATCTTAACCTCTGAAAGAGCGCTTACTCGTCTTACTAGTGCTTCTACACTTCTTGAACTCTAAACTTTAAAATAACATTGGGTAGCTGAATGCATTAAGCCCTAAATGGGACAGAAGCTGTGAGTTAGCTAGCTAACTGCAGCCAGATAAGCAGTCGGCTATAGCTAACTACACACAACAACATACCGATGCCTAGCTGTGTGGGGTCCTTCCTCCTCCTCTGGAGCCTCTCTCGGAGAGAATCGAGCTGCTTCTTGTGAGCCTGGATGTTGCTCCATGTATCCGACATGTTAAACAGCTCTGTATGAAGATCACGACTGAGATTATTTTGAAAGTATTTTTGCCTTAACGATGCAGCTGCAAACTTTGGCTAAACACACAAAGGGGCAAATTCCTGTCTGCAGCGGAAATTCACAACCGAGACTAAAACGACCGCATAAAAGCCTTCAGATGATAAACTCTCAGAGCATTCAAACATATTTTTGCTATATCGCCCCAAACCAAGAATTTTAATGCGATATACATGTAAAATAATAATAATGAAAAAATTAAGAATTGAAATGAAAGAATTAATTATTAATGGCGTGAAATCAAGGGCGCGCCAGTGGAGAGAGTAAATAAAACATATTTCAAAATAAAAGTCAACCATTTACTGAATGAAGATGTTGGTCAAACGACAGACCACGAATAAGCGTTTTTGTCTATGTTTTTTAAGGAATTTCAATATTTTAAGCTGTAAATTTTATTTGAAATACTCGTGTTAATTCACCTTAGCTGTATCTTTAATATATATTATTTATTTATATACAATAATAACATTCATTTTAATCACGTTTTCTTGCTCATGCAAATTATTCCGACTGAAGAACGATTTGACAAACTACAGAGCAAATATTTGGAGCTAACTGTGAATAAATGAGTTTACTGTAGTGACTATAACTGAAAGTAACTGTGGTATGAATTTCGATGAAAGAGTAGCTAGGATGCCATCTAGTGGCTGATAATCTCAGTGGATATAAATGTTCACAGATCAAGCATGTATTGTTGGTTCTTTCTATACAATTATTATTTATTCTGTTTTAAATTAATTATTATTAATTCTGTATTGAAGCACAGTTTGATTTGATTCATGCTACAAAATATGATCACAATTCTCAAACTGTATCCTTTTCTAGTAGGACCAGTAGAAATGGGCGCACCTAGCTAGCAGGCCTACAGATTCACAGCATGTTCCGTGCTGGCTAATTAAATCCTCTCATCTAATGTTCTGGCTAGTTGTACCATGCAATCTGATTAATTAGATCAGTGATAGCTTTGACTGACTTGTTAAATTTAGCAATCTGCTCAGGTCATCCTAAACCCTATAATTAGCTATTTGAATCCCACTATTCAACTGGCTAATGAAATCCTACCTTTGGTAACTGGCTGATTGGCTGATTCAGTCCTGCATTATGGCTGACTAGTTGAATCGCCTGCACTGATTGGGTAGTTGAATCCAGCAGTTGTCTTGCAGTCTTGCTCAGTAATCTGTTGCTTCTGTAGATCCCCAGTTTATGCACAGATCCCAGAATGTTGCCCTCGTAAACTTAAGATCCTTGTGTTGGGTAGTTTGTTATGCATGATTAGGAGAAGGCTCATAATGGTTACGGTTTGGTTCTGTGTCAGGTTGCCAGGGTTTAGTATAACACACTTTTAGTTTATATCTAAATAAAGACTGCATAAAGAGGCATATTTTACTGCATGTGTGACAATGATGCTTTTAGATCTTAATTCAACCCCTAACCTACGCATCACAAAATGAACTGGTTAGCATCGAGGAGCTCTGGCAAATTTCAGTATGTGGCACACATCTTTGACATATCCTCCTAGTAACTGGTAATGATGAGACAGGGGAAGGTGAGTGGTAGGCGTAATCAGAGAATCCAGAAGTGGACATGTGCAGTTAGGGGGTGGAAGCTACATTGAATGTTAGTGCCCTTTTACCACACATTAGCTTGGCACCAGTTTGAAGTATTTTATTATTCAGTTTTATTAGATAGTTTATTTATTATTTGGTTTTGGTCTCGTGCACCAACTATTCTGAAAGGTTCCAAATTAATCAAATCAATTATACACACAGTTATACCCTGTCTGACACACCAGGAGGACTGAACAGTGTTTTTGTAAAATTGTGAAGCACAATAAAACTTTTATTGTGACTACATTTTATATATATATATAAAATGTAGTCACAATAAACGTTTTATTGTGTTTCACACAATAATATATATATATAAATACATATAATTATTAACTTGAAAATAAAGCAAATGTGTAAAACATGGTGGTGATTTAATTTGTATTGTTTATTAGACTTAACGACTTGCGAGAGCTGATCTGAAAGGAGATGATCTGGTCATATAGGCTTTTTAGCTTATTTCTCAGTGTTGATGAAGGTTAAAGTGCACGGCTTTAAAGGTATCTAACTCTCACTCACACGCACACACACACACACAGACATACACTGCCATGGCTCTAATATTTAGGTATACTAAAAGCCCCCATGGGCCACAATATCCTAACCCCAGTGTCCCCAGTGTGCTCTTTTTTGAAAGCCAAAATATGGTCACCCTAAGGTTAGCATAGTCCGAGTATGGAGCTCCTTCGGAGTGCTTGTAGAAGCTCTGTCTATGCTATCTACTTCTTCTGTCCAGCAACACAGCAAGTGCAGTGTGTTAGTTCATGAATTCCTTTCTGTTTACATCTTCACTCGTTAAATACCAGGTCGTGATGGGTGTATGGCAGTATATGTCACTGTGCGTGCGTGTTCCTTGCAGTCAGCTGGCAAGTGTACAGGATGGATTCTTATTGGGGGAGCAGTGGGCCTGCAGACCAATTAACATTTGAGTCACTTCTCGTCATTAGCAGCTTGGTGTAACAAGGACCTCATGCAGAGAGCAAGACATGCAAACATACTTTGCACTTAATCATAAGTGACGCACTTCTGGCCTTCACAGAGCTCTACGTCAGTGCACTCCTTGGCTCAGCAGCCATTAGCACCCCTGATTAGAGCTTAATGACTGTGAGTACTTTTGTCAGTGGTTTTTATCAAGGGTCCTTACAGGAAACTAGTTAATGAGGAACAAAGCATGGGAGCTACTTTTGGTTCTTCTGTGCTTATTGAGTATATGAGTAATTGAGTTATCTAAGAGTTATTTTCACAATTAATTGAGCTGAATTAGAGTAAAAAAAACACAAACCTAATAAAACAACAAATCATAGACTTGCTTTCAATGATGGCCTTCCAGCTAAGAAAATGGGTAGAAGAACTACCTACTACCAGAACTACCATGTTTTATATAATAGAGAAGTGTGGTTATTCAAACCTTCTTGATGGAGCCAATAGTGGTTCTTCTGTGGCATCGCTTAAAGAACCAGTGAAAGACCCTAGATTTTTAGGTGTGTAAAAATATGGAAAATATGTGTTTTTCTCATAAAACCTGAAAACAATCATTACCAGGTCTTTAAAAATATATTTTTCTTATTGCTGATTTTTTGGATTTTTTTTAAAATCCAGAAAGCTATTATAATCAATTAATCATTACACCCTTAAAACTAGGGCTAATATCAGCAATTAGTGTGGTAGCAAAGATGACACTTTTTATGTGACCTTATCAAAGTTTTTCCCTACTGAGATATCCCCTCCAACACACACACACCCTGACTTTCATCCCGACACGCACCCAAACACCCACCCGGCTTACGCCCATGCACAGATGCACACTCATAAACACTTAAAAATACCCCACCCGTCCACAAACAGAGAACAGAGAGCCCCCCCACTACCAAGCACGTTCATAACCACCCGTCTCTTACGCTTTGCCCTTTCTCGACCAATAACAATCCTCAGAACCCACCTCAACGCCCCCGTGTATCACTCAGGTATATAACATGCCTTTCATTGTCACTGGATCATTATCGGTGTTCTCGGTTGGCTGAGGTTCCGGGAGTGTGTGTGATATTCCGTTAAGATGTGTTCTCAGTTGCAGGTCATGCTGGTGGCTCTCTCTGTCCTCGTGTTGGTCAGTAGGCTCAGTGCAGCTCCCAGAGGAGACGTGCTGGCCCAGCTGCTCCAGAAAGAAGCAGACACCAAAGACAATGAGGTGAGCATCATGGGGTTGATCTTTGCTGTAATGTCGTGGTTGTTTAGATGTGGGAGGAACTGGGGATGTGTTTTTGGAAGAGTAATGCATTCTTTACCATCTAACCTTGTTTTCCCAGCAATTGTACCACTATTTATAAATGCAGTAAATACTTAATAACTCATTTGATAGGGTTGATAGGTTCAGCACCCCATGTATCTACTATTTTCATCATTTTTGTATTGATACAGCACTTTCCTTAAACTCAGACACATTGTGCAGCCTGCTGTGAAATGCTTAGGTGACTGTCCAGTCACATTGACATAATAAAAGGCAAGATGGATTAATACATCAAACAATACCTAGAGATAAGAGGTAAATACACTACTGTCCAAATGTTTTTGGACACCCCTTCTAGTGAATGCATTCAGACACTTTAAGCTGCACCTGTGTGCACACTCACTGCTTGTCTAGTCCCTGTGGAGGATTGCCAACAGAAAAGGACTCTCTGAAGCAGAGAAACATGAACCTATTGGAACCATGCTTAATGCCAGGCAGGGGCCAGAGGGGTATAAAGCCCCCCAGCATTGAGCATATATTATAAGAATGATGTTTGGATGGGTTATTTTGAGTGTTTGACATAAATTCCCCTTCTGTTTCTCCAAGGACCTTTCCCGCATGCTGATGCTGAAGCTCCTGTCTGAGCTGGAGATTGCAGGCGATAATGAAGTGCTAACAGGCGCAGATGTGCGGAACGAAGTGGTGCGCCAGCTGCCCTTCTCTCAGCGGGAGCGCAAAACCGGCTGCCGCAATTTCTTCTGGAAGACCTTCACCTCCTGCTAGCTGCACCACTACCATGAATTATCTGCCTCAGACGGTTTATTTATTTTTATGTTCATCAGCAAAACTGAGAGGACTTCTGTATTTAATGCTGTAGCTTATATTGGGTATTTGCCCAGCTGAGTCCAGTTTTTGTACACCTGCACTGTTTTGTTAGGATTATATTACAGTATTGTTTTCATGTCTGAAGAGCTACAGCTTTAGAATTGTGTATGTAAATGGTCCAGAGGTTGGTCAATTTAACACATTAATACAGAGAGAGTGGGATACAACTGATGCCTAATACGTTTAGAACTGGCAGTGTTTAGAGAATGTCTTTTATGACATGATGTGAAGCAACTCATAATGATAATAATAATCAAATAATAAAATGACATGTCGGGACGATTCGAGACATGGGTAGTTTATGATTAAAGAAACATTGGGATTAAAATTCAGATTCAAGCTGTAATGATTCTCGATATGTCCACACAACTGAAAACTCTGATACCATCAAATACCTGTGAAAACATAACTGTCACATCTAAAACATCTGGCTGAAGTTCAGATTACTGCTCAGCTTTGCTATTTTATTATTAAATAATTTATAGTCAAGGAGCTAAACAATATAGTTGTAATTATTATAACCCATTAAAGTGTATTTCGAGAGCACCAAACAAAAAGAATGATTTAGAAATGTTCTGTTTTGAGATTTGATAATTCCAACAAAGTAATCTGAATATTAATATTCTGAATATTAGTATTATATAACTTCACTCTTGATTGTAAATGATATTGGAATCAATGACTCCCCCTTAATCTTTCAGAACACATTTGCTGTTTTCAGATTAGTTGCAATTTGTGAAGTTGCACAACGGTTGATCTGGTAGCGTATACAGCTCATATGCTGGAAGCATAACAAAACACTCGGACAATCAACTGTTGTAAAATGGATGGATTTATGAACTGAGGTTTCTCCTAAACTGATCAGAGAAAAGCAGAGGAAACACTTGCATGCACACTCACAATGATCTTCATTACGGAGTGTATTATTCACTATTCGTCTATCAAACACAAGGTGAACTCATCTGCAGCACCAAGGACACTTGGTTATAAGTATCAGTGGGCAGGGACAAACGCACCAGGGCAGGAACAAGGCGCAAAAAAAACAAAACAAAACAAAAAAAAACACAAAAAAAACATCCAGAGAGGGATGAAAAAATGAATCACATCACACCTGAGGGAGTTACTGGGTGCTCAGTAACACCGAATTAAATTACAACCAAAGCAAAAGAAACTTTGCAGAAAAACCAAGATGCATGAAATATCTTGTTGCTAAACACACAAAAAAGGTTAAGTCAAAGATGGCAATATTTCAAACACATATTTCAATTCCAAAAATCGAATAAAGAAACTGGCAGTGGTCATTTTGTGCTTTGAGTTTTCATAACAAACTGCGTGTGCTCAACTAGACTAGTCTCAACATTCAGCTCTCGGCAAGCTATATATGCTAGGTCATGAATTAATAAACCTAGTAGGTGATCTTTAGCCTGTATTCATTGTTATATGAGGGTCATATGTAATACGGTGGGGGGAGACACTAAAACATTTCAACCAACAAACCAAATACAGAAAATTACAGTAATGTGGGCGATTAAAAGAAAATGCGAATAACAAAAAAAAAAAGAATCTTTCAAAACTTCCAAAAGAAAGTATGAAATATAGAAACAAAAGGATGGCATACAAGACATATGATATTAAGCCAATCACAATGAAAATTACAGCATGACACCCACATCCCTCATGAAACTTACACTCCAAGCATTATTTTAATTTACTCCAGGGTGTAAATTATCCTCCTGCAACATACTGCATATTTAATATATCCTCCAATGAGCCAAAACATTAAGATTAAATATGCCAATTCCAGATATGCTGACGGTCAACTTCTACAAGCAAAACAGCATCCTTCCCTGTAGCACCTGACCACAGCACCAGATCTCCTCCTTTTAACCACAGTAGCAAAGTGGATCCGCATCACATACCTGACCGTCCCACTGAGGTAAAAGAAAACAGGACTCTGTCCAGACACTTGTTCACCCATTATAGGCACTTTTAATGGTGGACAGGGCTTAACATGGGCTGCTCTGCCTGCAGCTACACAGCAGGGTGCAATGCACTGTGTGTTCTGAAGTATTGTTCCTTTAACTATCACTTAATGACAGAGTAGCCCTTCGGTCAGTTCCACCCAGATGAGATAGCCTTCATTGCGCTCACATGTCGATGAGCCTTTGGTGCTGAATACCCTGTGGCCGGATTTTAATTTGGACTACTGTTGATAGTTATCCAACACCTGCCCTGCGGTTCTGAAGATGCAGATAGCAATTTGGCCCTTTTCAAAGCCACTCATTTCTAACATCGAACAGGTCAGCTACAAATAACCAAATGGTATTTCTCACCATCTATGAATGGTCTTAATGTTTTGGCCCATTGGTGCACTAATAGCCATATGCAAAAGTTTGGACACCCCATGTTCCAAAAAAGTTAAATCCTCGACATGCAGCAAAATGACAGTACTGAAAATCTGAGAGAATTACTTTTATTCATTTGGCAAATTGGATGGAAAAAAATAAAAGTTTATCCCCCCCCCAAATCTGTTAAATTAAGCATTTAAACAGTAATTGTGCATTAAAATGAGCTGACGCGTGTTCTCTGTGGGTGATTTTCAGGGTGCCCAAAATTCTGCACATGACCATAAATATGAACCTCACCCAAAAACTACAAATCCACTTCACCAAAGTACCAAAGTTTCAAAATGCAAGTTCCTCTGCCCTGGTAGCTGCAAATGTCTACCTCGTATTCAGGAGGCACTGAGCTAAAGACCGGCTATCTGAGTGTTGCCTCACTCACTAAATATCTCCAGCATTTCCCTCACCACACACTTTCCTATACTACTAACATCCATCTACAGCAACTCTTCCTTATAGAAGATAATACTTCATATTCACACCAACCTGCATGACCTAACGGAGCACACCTTCTCACCAAGCTCCACAGATAATTCATATTTGACACTTCCTTCATTTAGCTGTATTGGACCATGGTACTCTCTTACGCTGATCTGAGATAGTTAAGGTAAGGGTTTGGAAGGAGAACTGAGCTCTAAACTAACACAGAAAGAGCAATCCCTCAATTTTCAGTCAGACATGGATACCACAGTATGATATGTAGAAAAAGCTGGCATTATATTTGTCACTGTCTTTACAATCAAAATTCAAGCTTAAATCTTAGGTATTAAACACATGTTGATATCCTTCTATAATAAAGACCAAATCAAGTGTTACAGTTATTGTTCACTGATATGTTCAACATCTCCTGCTGAGGCCAGCCAGGGAGATCTGATTTCTTAGTGTTCAAGAGTAACAGACACTCCATAGTGTGCACTGAGGATAAAGGACGAGAAAAATGTCAAGTGCACTGCGCCCAAAAAACAAAAACAAAACAAAAAACAAAACTTAAAGCAACAATATGAATCTTATCTTATCGTTGCTACCCTGGGCTCAGCACCCTGCCAACTGCAGTATGTAACTTTGGTGAGGTGTGCAGGAATCATACAAATGGAAAACCCAATAAATTTACTGTACATGCTCTGTATCCCTCAGCTTGTCTAGAAAAACATGTCAATAAGGGATGGCTCAAAGGACAATGATGCTTCCTGACTGTAGGGGGAGCCCAGGAGCAAGAAATGCTAATTTTCCATAATGTTGCTTTAAATGCAGACATTATTTCTACATCTTAAAACAAATGTAGAACATACACACAGCAATGTGTTGCAAGAACATTACAAGATTATCCAACATATTTATATAACATGTCAGTTACAGTCATATGCCCAAGTATGAACACCCTTGTTAAAACGACACGTTGCTTATGTGAGGAAAAATCCGTTCTTCTAAAAGAAACAAAGTTAAACATGTAAATTTGCAGGCAGATGACTTCACTTGCTGAATTTAGCGTATTGTGGAAAAAAATGGAGTGTGCCAAAATTCTTATGAGACATGTTTAGTTTAGTTGTTCTTCAATATGTTAAATCCAGCAAATGCAATTTTAAAGAATTTAACATTAGATATGCAGAACTTTGCTGATGTTCCTGCTAGAACACACCAACAAAACGTGCAGGAATCCAGTCCACCAGGACCGGTTCGTCCCATCCTTGCTGCCGTGAATGACATTTTTCTGTATATTAAATATTTTGTATTAATTATTTACAGAAAACTAACATATGGGGACTGGGGTGCCCAAACTTTTGCATGCAACGGTATCTGCCAATGCTGGTGATTCAGTTATTGTGCTGCATCTTTACTTACTGAATGTCATTTATCAAGTGAAATGATCTCACTGCAGGTGCTGAAAGGTTTGCCTGATTCAAATAACAATGCTTGAAGGATGCAGAATGATCTGCAAGTGCAATAAAGATAATTTCACTTGATAAAGGACCACTAAATAATAATCTGTAATATTCTTACAACAACCTCAAAAACAAATACCAGATATATACGGCCTATTTTAAAAAATCATTTAAGACACCTCTGATTTTTTTTGGCCAACAATTTTTGAAGTGCGACCCAGGTCAGTTACAGAAAGGGGGTTTCACACACTTTTGACAAATATATGAACTAGAGGACATGCAGAATAAAGTCAGCCATTTGAGCGATAAAAAAATCTGAAGATTATAGACAAAAATAGAGACGTCTAATATTAGGTTCTCAGCGGCAGTGACTTTAGAAAGTACAAAAGTACCCTGATTAAGCCCTAACCCTGTTCAGAAAACATGAGCAACACATGTGAACACACACATGCACGCACACTGCTGGGAATATACAAAGGTAATATATTTATCTCCACTGTAAACTCACCATCTGCTTCATTTAAACGGCCCGTAAAAAGGTCTTAAACTTCATTCTTATTCACAGCTACAACTGTAAACCCTGAGTATGTGGAATTCAGCTATCAGTTATTTCAAATTACTCACAGAATTGGTTTGTGCTAATAGAAAGGGGGGGGGGTGGCAGTTTGGTGGACTGTGCGAACAGCCCTCACAGACAACATCAAAAACCAGAGCGGTGGGATGGAGAAATGTGAAAGGTGACAGTTGTTGGGCTGAAAGTTGTTAGCAGTCAGTGGAGATTTTGGCAGAAAGGTCTTGGATTCGTCGGGCGCTGCAGCTCTTGCACAGAATGTGGCCATCCAGAGGGTAGCAGCCTCTGCCCTCCCCTTCAGATGAAAGGAGCAATCCACACTCCTGCAACACAACCAGACACAAATGATCACTCATAAATATTAGATATCTGACATTAGAGCTACCAGACTTTAGGTGGTCAATATTATCGCCAGTGAAATAATTCTTGATGCTGGATTCATTAAACACATTAGGCATGGCCATTATGCACAGGAATATAACTTTATAGTAAATATTTATAGTATTTAAGTAAACAATAAGCTACAACCACCCAGCTAACTTTAACAGCATTTTAGAAAGGAAAGGGGCTATGCAACACCTGTGCATACAGAACAGTGCTCCAAAATCCAAAAGCATTCCCTTCCTACATTACTACCAAAAAACAGGATACATTTTTCAATAACTTAGATTTCAGAAGAAACAACGAATGAGCAGGTGTCCCATTACTTTTGCCCATATAGTATAATACTGATTAATGTATAATTGATTAATTTAAGAATTGACTTGTTACCAAAGTTCTGGTTCCTGTGACCCCTCTAATTAACACCACACTGAAAGCTGACAAATAACTAAGGTAGCTTTATATTCACAAGCTCAAAATAGCAAGTAGCTTCAACAGTCCTTACCTCACACACATAGCAGTTGACATGGAAACTGCGGTCCAGAGCCACAATCCTCACAGTTTCCTCCTGGCCTGGCTCAGGCATTATGGGCTGGCCGCACACAGAGCAACGTGGAGCAAACTTCCTGCACATAAAGTAAGTATTTACTTCATTTTTGCATGCCTATGCCCACCTTCCAGTTGAGTGACATTTGGGAGAAAATGAACACCTGAAGCTACACCTGGAACACCTTTGTAGCTGCGCAGGTTTGGTCTGGTAATACTGGTATTACTTTTTTTCTACAGTGTAGCAAAAAAAGCTACAAGGTGGTCTCTGCTAATTTAAATTTCAACCAATAATTTTCCTTCACGCTCCCAATGAGTCACCACATATGAGCATACCCTGAGTAAAAGAAACACATACAATAATCTTAGCACCCAAGCTTACATCAAAGCTAGTGCAGGTACCTGTGAAAATCGTCAATGCAGTGGATCTGGGAAGCAGCATCCACGGTGAAGGGCACCCCGTCCAGGCAGCAGCCACAGACAACGCAGGTGAAGCAGCGCGGATGGTAGGCTTTCCCCATCGCCCGCAGGATGCGGTCCAGGATTGGGTTTGAGCACTTTGAGCAGCGCTCCAGTGTGCTCTGGAGCCATGGGAATAAAAAAAAAAAAAAAAAACAGATAATGGATAACTGTAATAAGAAATTCAAGCATTTATTTAATAATTTAATTAAAGGTGCCTTATGCTGCCAACCTGTTTTCCTTGAACCTCAACTGTAGTCTCCTTCAAATTTAATAGCATAACCAAAACAGAGGTGGAAAACCAGTCAACTACAATTAAAAAAGGATGTTTCGTTACAGCCAGGTCTTATATGTCTTATATATGTTATATTTTGCTATATATGTATATATATGTTATATTTTGCTGGTGCATAACAACTTAAAATACGCAATAAATGCATTATATGGCACCTTTAAAAGACACAAGGAACCACAGACACACAAAATATGGAGTGCAAAGAACATGACATGCCATCTTGAGAGATAGGATGTGAGAGAGTGAGGTCATTAAATAGATGGAAAATAACAAGGAGGAAAAACGGTGACAGAAGAATGTGTGTGTGTGTGTGTGTGTATGTATATATACATACATACATACATACATACATACATGTAACTCACAGCCAGTTCTACCACAAAGTGTCATTATAGAGGAACAGTGGAGGGGAGAAAAAGGAGTAATGAAACGTGGACAAAGACAAATTCCACAAAAGAAGTCCAAAAAGGACTGACTAAAGAGCAGTTGATGTTGATGAGAAGACAAAGGTAAAGCAAATAGGAAGAAAATTACCCAGGAGGATGAAGAGTAAAAGTGTCAAGTACAAAACTCACAATGTAACAGCTCTCACAGTAGCTCTTTTTGTCCAGTGCATAGAAAGGCTGGCCTCGGAGTCGAGCATGGCAAGTGATGCATGTAAAACACTCCACATGGAAAACCTGCTCCATAGCAATACAGCCACTGCCATCACCTAGCACATTATCTCCACACCTCGCACAGCGGCCTGAAAAAGCGGAGAGCAATGAACAAGAAATTCACAATAAAAAACTATAGCAGTTAAAAGGCATGTTATATAGTACTAAAAAAGGTTTTTTTTTTAACAATACAGAAATTATTTTTGCTACTACAAAGGTCTGTTTGTGAAAGGTTCTTTAGAGAACTATATACAAAGAAGGTATTTCTTGTATATGAAAACTGCGTAACCAGGCAAAGAACATTTCAACTGGTACTTTGGTTTGTTATGCTTGTCTATACTGAACCCCCATCAAGGATGTGCTATTGAGATATACAGATCAGTTTTACTCTTCAAGTATATGACAGAAGCAACACTTTTTTTTTAGGTTGTGAAAGATGCATCATACCAAAGTATTCCTCTGTAGGGGGATGATTCATGTCATACACCAACTTTTTAGTGAGCCGATCCAACTCCTCCTCTGGCCTCGACACTGGCCCCTGGTGGTACAACGTGGCAAAATCAGTAATGAGTCTGAAATGATCGTAACATGATCCAAGAGGGCAGATTCTCAAAGCATTATGCATAAAGTCTTATGATGGCTTGTGTGTGCCAGCATCACCCTGAAGTGATGTGGCACAAGAGAGAGATATCTACCTACCCAAAGAGTGCAAGGCCAATTGCGCTTTGTTGGACGCCAGCTGCTGATGGCAGATGGTTTGTTTTTATATGCATATCTAAATAATAATGCTCATGTTATTGCATTCGCACTATACATCCAATTTTGTGGACACCCTTTCTAACAAATGTGTCCAACTATTTGAAGTTGCACCCACTCCTGACACTGAAACTTAATAGAGAAAATTACCTTGTTAGACTGATACGAAGATCCCTGTTCTTGTCCTTTTTTGCCTGGTGGCCCCTGCATTCGGCTCGCCGCTTGAACCTGACCTGTTCCCCCCTTGTATGCTGCTGGGTCACCGTGTGCCTCCTGGGCTGGAGGGGGCGGTGGTGGGTACCAGCTTTGTGCCTGCCCTTGTGCTTCTGGGTAATACGGGCGGTCTTGTTGAGCAGGGCGCGAAGCAAGCTGGCGAGGAGCGGGTGGAGTGTAGGCCTGCTCTGCCTGCCGCCCACTCTGGGAGTAGGTAACAGGCTGTGCGGTTTTGACCTGCACGCTGAAGCGTGGCCCAGTCGGGGTGGAGGCAGTGGTGTAGGAAGCAGGCACTGGTTGGGGGTATGGTTTGTGGGCAGAGGAAGAGGGGGATGGATAGGCGTAGTCAGGCTGTGGAGTGGAGGTGTAAGGAGGAGAAGGATGGTACTGACTCTGAGAGTGAGGAGGATAGCCCATGGAGGGTCTGGCCTGGGACTGTGCCACCGCCTGGCCAGAGGGTTTGTAGCGGTCACTGGGGAGGTGCTTGTTGTAAGGCACGTTATCATACAGCTGTGGGTGAGAAATGTAATCTCAGGAACATTCTAAGCAATGAGAGCTGTAGCATGGAATACACCGTACACTGAATCACTGAAACTCTATACCAGTGGCCACCAATCCGTCTCCCAGAGATTTCCTGGGAAATTTAGTTGCATCCTGCATTTAACACATTGCACGCTGCACTCAAGGTAGATGTTCAGGACTATGTACAATCCACTGTTTACAATGTTATAATTATAGTCAAGGTTTTTAGAATTATGATTACATTACAACTGACAATGTAATTTTACTTAATTACAGTGTATTTAGCCCTATTCTTTTTCCTACCCAACTGTCAAACCAGGTAGTAAGTATGCTTATCAAAAGAGATGACTGAGGAACTACTGTACCTGTGTGCTTGAGTTCTGAGGGTGGCTGTCCAGGTCAGCCAACATGCAGGTTAGAGAGTCTATTTCTGCATCAATACTAGACGCTAGATGCTTATCAGAGCCCCGAGCCTGAAAATAACAAGAGCATAAGGGCCTGAGAACAAGCAAGAGGTCCATAAAGTCCATTTAAAATCTCTGCGTTTTGTTCTCTTTATATACTCTGAATGACCTCAGTGTATGAAAATGTCCTATACAAATAAATTTGTTTTGCCTTGCCTATTCCCCATCCCCAAAATGTAGTCCCTCAAAGCCCCACAGCTCGATTTGCCATGTTCTAAGACAGAGAAAGCAGGCTTGGTTGTCTCACATGGTGATCATAGCTTGCCATGTGCGGGCTCCAAGTGAGGTGGTTATCTTTGGGCCCATCCACTTGGGGATAGTAGTGCTCTCCTGATTTGGGATGGTAGGGGGATGGCCCTGAATGGTCATCCTGATGCTGGTGATGCATGCTTCCACCTAAATGATCACACACATACAAATAATTTTTTTTTTAAAGCAAAACAGCTGCCAATGTACACTGAACAAATTCTACAACTGTTCCACACAGTTATCTGACCAAATAAAACCATGTTCATATTCAGCCTCCCCTCTGTTCAAACCATCATCATCCAGTGATTCATATCCTTTAACAGAAAATCAGTATTTTATATTAGCAGTGTCTTTCTGTGGATGAGAAAAAAAAGCCCTCTGGGATTATGATTCAGGTTTCACAGAAATCATTCTTCAACACTCATTAATAGCAAGTCAAGAATTGAACCCCTCAGTCTCAGGTCAACGCTATAAAGAGAGCTGTTTGACTATAATGAACTTTTTGTTTGGTCACAAGATGCCATAGAATGCAATTAGCGGAGCAGTGGTGGCTCAGCGGTTAGAGTTTCTGGCTTTTGATGACAAGGTTGTGGCACTGCCACTGTTGGGCCCTTAAGCACCCACTGCTGCATAATGTAAAAGAAAACTCTGCTCTGTTTTCATTTTCCATTACACATCTACCAGAAGCAGCTCTGCCCAATATCATTTATTTGACATATTAATAATGTTTTTTCCAATATCGTGTAGCCCTAATGTTCACCCTAACACATATCAGAACGTATCATCAGTAAATAGTAGCAATAAAGCATCGCTTTATCTCCCACCAAAGGTACTGGATTTTGCCCAAAAGACATTCTCACCTGAGGGTCCAGTGGCCATGTACCTTGTAGGTACACCGCTTCCACCTGCTGCTCCATTTTGGTCATAGACACCATATTTGGGCCTCTGGTCCGATGGACCCTTCTTAGGTGGTCGGTAGTAGGCAGGGCCAGAGTGTGACATCTGTGCTGCGGGTCGCTCTGGACTACCTAGAGTTCTTGGTGGCAGCCAGGTAGGGCCGGACATAATGGGTTTCTGTTAGGAATATGAAAATGAACATATTTTTAAACTCAGTTGAAGGGACACTCCAGCGGTTTCCAAACTAATCTTCAGCATCTATCTACAACATCTACACCATACTGAGAGACAGCAACTTCCCTGTGTGTAGAAAAGAACACAAAACCTATTTGTTAAAATCACATGCATTAGAGGAGCCAATGCCCACAGGCTTATATTACAAACATCTTTCAAGTTAGTGGACTTAATTGAGATCAAGTTGAAGTTCAAGGTGTACTGTCTCAGCCATATTACAGTAAAAGGTAGAAACCCGTTCACATAAACAACTGTCTGTCATAGTGAATACATTGTGCGAACCATCATCAAGGGCCAGTTTTAAGTAGCGAGGACTGGATAAACAGGGAGGAACCCTGGAACCATCATCAGATTCACAACAGGAATATATGAGGAAATGACTCCAATCCCCAGAGTCATAAAACAACCCTTCACTAACCGAACATCAACCAACGAGAACTACACCACTGCTTCCGATCACACTGGTCATCGAGGTCTCATGCTTTATATATGTATGCAGACGGTTTCCAAGGGAAACTAGAAAATGCTCCACTCTGGGTTTCCTATGGCAACTCACAGTTGCTACAACAACAGGCTCTCAGTTAAAAAGCAGGAAAAGGGAACCATTCTCAACCGAGAGGGGAATTCCAGGGGTCCTCGAGCAAACAGCCTCCCACATACACATGCAGACGGACACACACACATTCCCACAGGTGCAAAGTAGTTCTTCCTGATCCCCCATTGGCACAATGGCCATTGTCTTAAATATTTAGACGTGACCCTTTGTGTACAAAGTCTATATGAGAACGAGATAGGAAATGTTGTGTAATAATCATTTTTTGGTTGACCCATCTGGACAAGCACAACAATGAATATCCACTTCACAATGGTCCCTCAAACATTCAAGACACTGGAAGGTTCTTGTTTCATTTACAAAGCTGGCGTTTAGGTAAGGGTCATTGACCATGTATGGCCTAAACCTGAGTCAACACCACTAGATTCAAGTATTGCTGGGTGAACCTATGATTCCTGAGTACTGCTGCTTCCATTCCAGTCTATACATTAGGAACACCTGTAGAAATAATCATTCCTGCAAACCATGATTAGACATGACAGCAGTGCATGTAATGCTGCAGATATAGGCCAGCAGCTTCAGGTAACGTCTATGTCAACCATCAGAACTTGGAAGAAATGTGATCTTTTGAGCGTGGCACAACTGCTGGCGCCAGACGAGCTGGTCTGAGGATTTCTGGTTTGAGGAAAACTGCTGATCGCCTTGGATTTTCCACACAACTGTTTCTAGAGTTACTCAGAATGGTGTGATAAAGACAAAGACATCGAGTGAGCACCAATACTCAAGACTGAAACGCCTTGCTGACGAGAGACGTCCACACAGTCCAGAAAGCTACAGTAACTCATGACTGCTCAGTACGACTGTAGTGAGCAACCTCCTGTCCAGTCAAAGGTGACGCTGCAGAACTGACAAAAGCAAAATGCTTGTGTGACACAGCTGTTTTTATAGTCGATAGTTTACATAAGAGAAAAATGGCACATGAGTGTACATGACTTTTGTACTTGACCGTAAGGAGAAACTAAGGAGCTGTTGGTCATTCATGGTGAGTAAGCTGTCCTGTTTACAGGGACTTTTTTACAGCAAGTATGAACATGGGCATCCCAGTACAATACTGCAACATGTAAATGATTCAAAACCTATATCTTACAGGTAAAAGTAACCAAAATCCTCTGTTCATACAGGCGTGCAATTACAGTGCTTTTTTGTAATGTTTTGCTGCGTATATTATACAAACAAAGCATACCGTCATTTCCTCAGCTCTCCCAAAAGTGAATAAAATTCACCCAAAAAATAGGGACACCTCAGCTAGCCTACTTTTACCCTCTGATAAGTTCATTTAGGCTATTAAAATATTTTTTAAGCCAGGGAGCATTTTCTGATAGGGTAATAAATGCTTACCACTACGGCAATCGTAAGTATGGTGTGATTTCAGTTAAAATATAGCTAATTTGCAGTGTTTTATTACCGACACTCCCCCAACTTGGAAAGTGAGGGCTCACTGAACTGAGAAAAAAACTGATTTTCCCACAAATAAGTACGACTTTGTGCTGATGTTTATCAGCTTTGCTTGTAAATTTGACCTTTCCAACAGGACTTTAAGCCAATATTAGGTTTTCCGAATATCCGCTGTTCTAGCACTGGGGCCATTTCATGGGCTTTTAGCCAACAGTCATGCCAAAACCCTTGTATCCTCATTTAACTGGTTTGTAGCTACTTTTTTGATATTAGGTGAATCGGGCAGTTGTTCTTTACACTGCGTCAGCATTTCACACTGAACTGACCAAAAGAAATTTGCCTTTTTGGAGATTTTAACAGTGATCGCAACAACATCCTACTTAACACTGGCTAACTTTTTCTTGGGCAGCACTTCCTATAAATCTGCACTATAGGGATAGGGGTAGGGAACTTAAGGGTAACATAAAATTAACAGTACAGCAGGGTTTATGTGCTCAAAATAGGTTTTAAAAGTGACAACAAGCTGCTTTACAAAAATCAGCTGTTTTACAGTTACAGTCTCATGGATACAGCATCCATAGCTAACCCAGTAACAACGCTAGCTAGCTATGTTGTTAAACCGGAAGTGCATAAACTATCACGGTATGTCAACATCACGGTAGACCGGTATGCACGATATATCGTCCAGCGCTAGACATAAATAATGGCTGAGACGTTTAGCTAGCTAAATTGTCTCATGTACTACAAGAGAGCAAAGATTAACGAGCAATATTAGGCGCTCTCTCGTTACACAGCTTTGCGTTAAAAACACGTAGGCTAGCCATAAAAGTTTGCGAGGGCGTTCAACGCGACTAGGCCGACTAGGCTGGTATCTGAGCCCGTTTGAGTGTCTACTCAAACCCGAGGAGTGTTGGGCCGAGATACACAGACTCCAGTTACGAGTTTTTAACTTGGTATTAGCCACAATGAGCTTTTTTGAACGGATAAACACTCAGAACAACGTGTTGAACGGAGCAGGACCGGCGGTGAATCACGGTGGGCTAGTGCCACACTCCGGCAGTTTGGAAGAGGGCCACTGGACCATAAACTGTTTAGCCCACGACCAAATCTCGGCATCAAGCGACCTAGACCGCTTCCTCTAAACCCACCCCGCATCGTGTGAGGGCTGCAGGGAAACAGGAACAATGGAGCATTTATCGATTTCCGTAACGTTACCTCTTAAAACGCTGGCTAATCCACCCCGTCTACAGCTGGCCTGACTCGCCCCTCATCTCCTCTCATCTGCGGAACCAAACACACTCTAGCTCCGGCTCCTCAAAATTAAGCAACGAGGATGCAGCCAACTCGCCCCCCTGTGTCGGGTTATGTTATAAAAACTAAATCTTGTAAACATGTCAGACGAGTAGCTTAAAGTCTGCAGCTCCGGCCATTGAGCCACTCTGTGTTTTTGAGCATGCGAAACCAAAGGCGTGCACACACAACAGGGATTAAACTGAAATTCATCACTGAAAGTCTCCCGTCCTCATGGAGTAACACTGTGCATGAGCCGCTGAAGTTACAGGCTGGTGGTCTGCCCATGCTAACTGTCCGGCTCGCCGTAGGAGATGACTAACGTTAGAGCTAGCGCCATCCTCACTTGTTGTCACACCAAAGAGCGCCGAAACTGGCCTGCCGCACTTCGCCACGTCTTCGATGTGTTCACGACTGCCTATCTAAGAGTTGTTGAGATGTCTGGACTAGAGTACTTTCTATTCCAGCATCGGTTGCATTCCTGTAACCTACTTTTTTCCTGGATCCTGCGTGAGTGTGTGCCACAGGCCCCGGAGAAGCGGCGTTTTTTTTTTCTTTCCCCACTCGTATTCAGACAGACCCCGCCTCCTCGGCTAGGATTGGCTACGAGTTCACACTGTCGAGGAGCAGCTTATGAGAATAAACTGCTAGCCAATCCGAGCGCAGCTGTGGAAATACTATCAGCCAATTAGAGCGCAGGACGCGGGACCTGTCGAAATACGGGTGGGGAAAAATACGCTGGGAAGCGCACCAAACTCGTGACGTAAGGGGTGCGTGGGGGGTTGTGCTGGCCGGCTAGTGTCCCATATTGGAATGACAGATGGTGCATATCCTTATCTACAGGAAAAAAGGGAAAAACACCCTGTCGCCCGAGGCGACCTAATCCAAAGGCCTTACTTTTTACCGAGATAGCCTGGCCTGTAATTAAAGGCAAATCTCTCTTGCTACTTTTGGCCTTGCCACTGTAGAACTATAAAAATTCCTTGTGGTTTCCTACCCTCCATGAAGCTTGCCTGCACAGAGAAAACAGATATATATGCTGCTGGACTTTAAACTGTTATTTCACACAGGGATTTACCACCTAACTGATCAGAATTGTCAGAATGCCCTATGTGACAATAACGAAAATATATATACATACACTCACATACAGATAAATATGTACATATGTATATATATATATATATATATATATATATATATACACACAGACACGCACTATTTCATCTGTGTATATATATTTGTATATTTGTATTTTGTATTTTTTTTGCTTATATTTCTATATTTCTATATTTTTATTTTTTATTTTTTAACTTAAATTTTACTTATTCTATTTTTTTTTTTTTTTTTTTTTTTTTCTTTTGCACTTTTGCACTTTACGTCATTAAGTTAAGGTTTAGTTAAGTTTAAATGTAGATTTTTATTGTATAGCTTGATGTGGGCAGACTGTCATAAAAGCATTTCACTGCAAGTTATACTGTGTATGACTATGTATGTGACAAATAAAATTTGATTTGATTTGAATGAGATAATCAGAGGTGACAGCGGTAAAGGCATCAGGTTAACTGTGTTACCTTCTCACAAGTGTCATTCTGCCTGATTTATCAGAGATACATGTGCACTTCCTGGTGTGCAGAGGCAGGAGGTTTTAAGATAAAATTAATAAAATGCTACATTTTGTTACTTTAAGTAGTTGAAGTACATTACTAAGTCTAAGACGTATTTTGGAGTGTCTGTACTTGGCAGAATGGTATTATGTGTGTGTGCTGAACAGCTCCAAGAGCCTGGGGTTGTGTGTGTTTTAATGCTCACTCTGGCTGTCTTTGCAGGGGTTTCCTCCAGGTACTCCAGGTTTCCTTCTACCTCCCAAAATTATGCTTGCTGAATTGGCTATGCTAACCTGCCTCCTAGTTGTGAGTAAATGTGTGTGTGTGTGGTACCCTGTAAGGGATTGGTGCCATGTTCAAGGGCAGGGGCACCGCATTGGAGGTGAATGTTGGGATGATTGTAAGGACCTGTGACTGACAGGTGCCCTTAAAATGCATTCATTGAGTATTTTGGCAGAATTATTAGAGTTGTGGGGCCCCCAGTGTTTCTGGGTAGGCTCTTGACTCATCGTGTTGGAAGTAGGAAGAAGTGTGAGTATTACTAATTACTTGAGTCAATTACATTTCCAATAGAAAAAAATGTTCTTTACTCCTTACAATTTCATTTAGGTATTCAAAGTCGCAAATCTGAAACACCAATAATTTTTTTTTTACTTTTTATTAAAATATTCAATCAAATTCAAACCAGTGTCAAATGAAACTACCTACAATCATGCTAAATTATATTTGTACAGTACTGTCAGTTAATCACCACATTAAAGTGTTTACTTTTGAGTATATTTGCATGTTAATGTTATCAATACTTTGGCATTTTTAAATGAGGATATGTTTTTTTCATTTAAGAATAGATTTGACTGAATCTGACCTCCAACACTGTGTGCTTACAATGCTGGTCTAGAATAGAGATGCTTAGTGAATACCACCCCAGGAGTCTAACTGACCCAAACCTCACTGCAGACACTCAGCTTTTCATGTCAGCCAATCAGATTTCACACCTCTATTATTTGCTAATTAGTGCCATCATCACCCAATCCTCAAATGTCTAATCAAATGTTTGCATCTCTGCTCCTTATGGAGACTCATGTCATGACTTGTACATCCAGACAGATATCATTATACGCTCTATGGGGCAACGATGTTGACCCAAAGACTGAGGCGGTGAACTGTTATCTCATTAAAGTACTGCAGGAGCGGAGGTGGATCATGTGACAGATTAATGGAATGCACCACAGGTGAGGGGGTAGCATTGTTCAGATGTCTGATGTTATTCAGATACTTTGATTAAAATCAGTCTTCACAAACATTTGTGAAGAAAATCCCACTAATGGTTCCCGCTGTTGCGTTGGGGGCCTTGGATCCATGGATGAATATCGACTCTGATTTGAGTATGATTTACCTGTGTGTTTCAGGTGTTCTCCTGTGGGAGCACAGCTTTGGCTTTTCCAAAAGCTCTTCTAAGAAAAGGCCCGCTAAGGATTTCGTGGAAGGAAAGGAACCATTGAGGGGGAGTCAAGGATAAGAGGACTTTAAGAGGAAATGTCCAGGATAATTCCAGGGAAACTAGAAGTTATCTTCAAGCACCACTAAACAGGTATTGCTGGATCAGCATACTTTAAACAGCTCTTTATACATAAGAACCTCATGTTATATAAGCAATGTACAATTTGCTGACGCATGTATTTGTGGAAATATTGCATTATAAAACACTAAATAGAATTTAATTCTATGAAAATATAATAAAAACAGGTCTAAAAGCAATGAAACTAAAGTGTTGGCATTGGTATTGTCAGTACCAATGCCAAACACTAAAGTGTTGGTATTGTCAGTACTTCTACAGCACTGAACAGCTATACGTGTCTAAAAAATGGTAGACTACTTACATAGAGCATGTAAACAACAACACCTGGTGTATAGTAACCAGGCAAACTACATAGTGACAAGTAGCAGATCAGATGACTGCTCATTGGGCCATTATGTGAAATTATATGGAATAATTATGTGACATAAATTGATTTAGCCTAATTAATTGATTTAGTCTAATTATGACCTAATTATGACCCTCAAAAATTTGGCAAATATATACACAGGTATTTATGGCCTAATCATCCTCTTGCAACACCATTTGCAGGAGCAGGTACAGTACTGAAGTTTTTTTTCACACAATTTATACATTTGAAAGGTCAGTAATTACCACATTGTTTTTGCAACAGGTGAATAAAAATAAATAACTGACTAAATACATGGTTTTTATTTAGCTTTTTTAAACTTTAAAATCATGTTTCCCAAGTTTAAAATAGGTTCAACTCCACTACAGAGACACATTTCTACACATTACTATTATTAATTTGCTTACTTTAACATTTTCCAAAAAAAAAAAAATATTATTGTTATTAAAAAATGTTATTATGTATTTTTTCCCAAACATGTTGAATTCAGAGAATAAATAGTATCAAATGTGCAGGAAAAATGTACGCTTAGAAGATTTGTTTTTTTCACTCATTTTCACATTTAAACAATCAACGCCACAATGGATTTCTCAGACCAGACAAATCAATACTGCAGAAGTTGGCTGTCATCACATTCTTAAACACTGCCCTCGGTCTGTGTGGCTGTTGACGGGCGTGTGAATAGGGTATTGTTGTCAGCAGGGATTTTTCATCAGATCCAGGCTGTGTTATGTGGCATTAACTTCTATTAATAATGTTGCTGGTCATTAAAGAGGAAACTCAGACCTGGAATACTTTTTTTATTATTTTAGAAAGAAAAGCTGTTAGCCTTTAGGCTGGTGAAGGATTTCATTATGAAGTCAATAATGGAGACCACATCTAACAACTCTCCTTCAGAGAGTGACTCTTGGTTGATTCATGGGTTTCTTCAGGGTCTTTTCCCACTTTCCAAGACTTTTCCATTCTTCAGAGAGAGAGAGAGTAGTGAGTAGTGAGTAGTGGATTGCTCATTCATAGCAAACACACACACACACACACACACACACACACACACACACACACACACACACACACATATGTCTTCAGAAGCTGCTCAGATATTCCCCTCTCCGTAGAGGAAGCTCCTTTCAGTATTTCTTTATTGTTTTCCTTGCCCACTGTTTTGCACGTTTCGGCCTCCTACTACCTTCCTAAAGAGGACAAACAATCTCCCCTCACTCAACCCCCCACCGGATAGCCGCAGCGTATGTCCTTATATGTCCAAAACCTTCAGCTTTGACAGGAAGAAGCAAATTATCGCCACTGCAGTTATTGTTTCAACAGCTGCAACAGAAGAGCCATGCATTATAGTTGAGTATAAATACCGTACCTAGTAAATACCTAGGTTTAGTTTTGTATGCTTTTGTATGTCTTTTGTTTGCATTTCGAGTGGTTAAAATCACTAGATTTGAATGTATCTTTGTGCAGTGGACAAGCAACACAAGCAATATTGTGCACAGAAAATCAGTTAAGTTAAGCAGTCAGAACAGAACAGTATTAACATTTCCTTTGCTTTTGGAGCTCCTGTTTGACTTGTGTTTGATTATGTGTTGAAAAAATACCTAATTTTCTCAAACTTTTGTATTTGTATGTAATGTGCCTTTACTGTCATTTATACTTTTGTCACTGAAATTCTCTTTGCATATCCCAGCTTAGAAAGGTGAGATCAGAGCGTAAGGTCAGCCATGCTATGATGCCCCTGAAGCAGAGAGGGCAAGGGTCCACCAGTAGCAGTAGTGGGTATCAAACACACAACCTAGCAATCAGTTACCCAGCACTTTCAAGCAGCATTACGTCAGAATTGGTATTTCTTGTTTCTGGTCTCCTCTGCACAGTCCTGGCGAGTGTTTTCCTGCCCACTTCACCCAAGTCACACAGTGCAGTTAGCAGCGTTCTGAGCCTGTAGTTCAACAATGTCGACACTGCTATCTCATTTACACTTCAGTGAAGCATCACAATGATTTTGATGCAGTTATTCTAACCTTACAAATGCTACATAGTGCTGCTTCAACCACTACTAAGTTATGCTTGCACTAAAATATAGAGTAAATAGACCCATATTTGCAAAGAAGCATGAAGATGCACCATAATTCTTCCTCCCATAATGCAATCAGAAACATGGCATTTAGTTTCTCACAGAACAAAAGGTTGTAGAAGATGTGCAAAAAGTGTTAGAAAGCTGCAGTAGAATAACGCACAGCAGATAACTTCACCCCACCCAGGGCGTGCTGCAGGACGCTAGGCGAGACACGAAGCAGGGGGATAAAAGTGGTTCTGCTGCCAGTCGGAGAGACTGTACAGTTTCCGCTAATTGGTGAACCTCCTTCAGTAATGTTCTCACTTTTCCTCGGCCGCCCCCCTCTTCCGTTACTCGCACAATGCCTGGAAGTCGCCTAGACCCACATCTCCTTCTATTTTTTTCTTTCGTCTGTTGTTTTCTTTTTCTCTATTTTATGTCCCTCTCGCGCCAAAGACACAATTGATCCGGGCCCCCATCAAAACAAATACCAGCACAAAGACACACACACACACACGCTCTTGACACCCCAGACCAAAAGATACTTCCGACTCACATTATCATAGTGAGTGCATGTTTAGGCACAAAGTTTGGTACTTGCAGAATAGTACACACTCATGGTTCCACATTTGTTGGCTGGGGATTGGTGTTCTCCCTGTGTCTGCAAGGGTTTCCTCCAGAACCTTCCAAAAACGCACATAGGTGAATTGGCAATGCTAAATTGCCCCTCATGTGTGAGTGTGTGAGTGAATGGGTGAGTGTATGTGTTTCCTGTGAAGTGTTGATACCCTGTCTAAGGGGTATTCCCGCTTTGTGGCCAATGATCCAGAACCACTGCCTATGCGATGAAGAGTTTACAAAGATGGATGCATGGATAAATGGATAGTTAAGAATGGATTTGTGACTTCAAGATCCTACCACTACTTAGTGGACAGTAAACCAATACCATCACATTTTTTGTATAGTATAGCCATACACCCTTAGACAGTGACCAGGGATAGTATCCATAAAGCTTCTTAGAGTAGAAGTGGAATTCTGTCAGTATTGTCATCCTACATAAGAGAGGGATCTATAGGCCCCGATCTTTGGACAAATGTTTATAAGGCAAAATAATGATCAATAAACCCAACTAGTTCAATTCATTTGTTTATCTGAAGAAGGTACAAAGTTATTGGCTCCCTATATTGTGTCTCTATGGACTTTTTTCTTGCATTTTCAGCACTAAATGTACTGTTTTGGCAACACTACCAGTACAGCATATGTTAAATGCCTTCTTTGATATAGTTTAAGTTAATGGCAATGGCTACATTGTCACCTGAGCTCAGTGACCTCAGTGTGTCTGAATAAGGACAACTACCACAAAAAGGAATACATGACTAAAATCTTACATCAACACATCTTTCAGCTTACCATTATTAATAACTGTAATTAATATGTAACATTGTTAATAACTTTTACTTTTACATAGTATATTTTATTTGTGTAGAAATGCAAACTTTTGTATTAAGCCAATTCAGTGGATTAAATCCATCCACTGGTTAGTGCTCCTGTTTCTGCCAGGTTCCCACCAGTGTTATATCTGCTTCTAATTCAGTTTTCGAGGGCTGCTGATGTTAATGACCAGGATCTTTGGTCTGCAGTGCCTTTATATGAATTCTTGGGCTGTTTGGTCATAATAAGACTAAATCAAACAATAAACTGAGGCATATTTTGCTGTTCTCCATTGCTTGCAATGAGCCAGGTTATGGGGCTTGCTAAAAATATAAACATCATGTAATCCTATCAACCAAAGGACATATATATCTGTCTGTGTATATCTGTCACAGAGCAATCTCATGTGTGCCAACAACTTATTATTAAGATTAGTCTGAGTCTGTGTGTGTTGATGTGTCAGAATATCTGGTCTGGGGGATAATAATTTCCAGGGTTAATATGATTTTAATTTTAGGATAAGGATTTGGTTTGATCTGAGTTGCAATGTAAATACTAACAAATTTGTTGCTGTCAAGCAAAAACCTTGTCTCTCTGTTTTTGCCATTTTTCTGGCAGTTGTTTTTTGGTTTGGTAAAAATTGCATAATGAATGAACCAATAGAAATGCTTCCAGAATATAATCTTTCGTTTTTTTCTTCTCCTGTAAAGTCGTCAATTTAGAGGTTTTTAGAGTGACAATAAAAAATAACTTTTTTTTGCACTGGAGCCACAGGTGTAGTTTGTACATTTATAAATTTCACACAAAAAACCCTAATGAGTCTGTCTTGTAAACTAATGGGGGGACCCTTGCCAATTACTTCTTAAGAATATATGTCTTTATGCACGTGTATGTGCATGTATGAGTGTGTTTCAAAACCTCTCCATGAACTGTGTGTGTGTGTGTGTTGAAAATGAGGTAACTTCCCATTTGTTTTCAGCTTATTGGGGTCCTAAATGGGCCCCACATCCCCAGTCTCATTCTCCGCTCTGCCTTATTGACGGATGTCCTGCGCAGGCGTTTCAGGCCTAGCTCTGAGTTTTGTGTGTGTATGTGTGCGTTGCTCACAGGAAGCATCGTGGAGAGGGTGTTCCATGGTTCCTGCACATCTGTGCACTGCATTTCTCTAGGTGTTGTGAGCTTGTTTTTCAGTTGTGAGAGAAGAGTATCACCCGGCTCCTTTTTTTTTCACTCTCCCATTTCCTTCCTCACCATACCCATAACAAGGGCTCTGAAGCACACACACACTCACACACAGACATACAAAGTCACAGGAAGGCAGAGGTTGCCGGTTGCTTTTGTAGCAAGCATGAGCAGGGTGTGTAATCTTGCTTCACCTGCTGACCTGGCTGCATTAGCGGCGGATTTTCTAATCTGAGGTCAGGACCCGGATCTGCAAATGAATAGAGATGATGATCTACAGACCATGCCCATGTCATCACATTCAGTAGGAGATGAAAGACGAACATTAATCCTGGATCAGAGTTTACACAGTGACATTTTCATATAAAACTAAAACTAGTTCCAGATACTCAAAAGAAGGGAGCCATTTCATTATGAAATTAGGTAATTCCAAAACCTTACCATGGTGTCTATCTAATTGTTGAGATTTATAGTATTCTCCTTATACTTTCCTAGGGGTGAGGAAAAAGCAGTTGTAAGTATTACGTGCAGAGAGATGGAATTGTAGTGGAATAATAGGAAAAAACAGAAAGAAAAAAAGTAGAGATGGATTACATTCTATATCATAGATCATATATGGCTTTAGGTTGGGGATTTTTTGGCAGTTTTTTCTTTGTCTGTGATATCTTCACCACCTAAAGAGGTAATGGTCACCTTAGATCTTCACTATCCGAAGTAGTGATAGTTCATTTCACATCTACACAATCTAGTATCTACACAACCTAGTAACAGTACACTTTAAATACACCAGGTAACTAGTAACAGGTAACTTTAGATCCATTTAGCAATGATCTACATTATCTGAAGTGATATCAGTTCACATCAGATCTACACCACCTGAAGTGATATCAGTTCACATTAGATCTACACCACCTGAAGTGATATCAGTTCACATTAGATCTACACCACCTGAAGTGATATCAGTTCACATTAGATCTACACCACCTGAAGTGATATCACTTCACATTAGATCTACACCATCTGAAGTGATATCAGTTCACATTAGATCTACACCATCTGAAGTGATATCAGTTCACATTAGATCGGCACCATCTGAAGTGATATCAATTCACATTAGATCGGCACCATCTGAAGTGATATCAGTTCACATTAGATCTACACCATCTGAAGTGATATCAGTTCACATTAGATCTACACCATCTTACGTGATAAGAGTTCATTTTAGATCTACACTATCTGAAGTGGTAATATTATACTTTTTTTTTTAATCTAAATTTGCTTGCCAAATATAAACAGCATGTAAGCCTATCAACCAAAGGACATACACGTCTGTCTTATAAGCTCACAGGGCAACCTGTGTGTGCCAACAACCATTTAAGATTCTCTAATCTAAGCTAATCTTTCTTTGAACAGTGTTAAAGCGACTGCCCATGGCATTTTAAGTAAAGTTGTGCGCTGTGTTTTCAGATTGTTCTGTTAAAACTTTGACCAAACATTTTGACATAATTTCTAAATTTGTACTGGTTGTCATTAATTATGGGATACAGATGGGGGAAAATCGCTGTCAAACCTTGAAGTTCTGCTGTTTTTCACTTTTTGATACAATTGGAATCTGGCAGTTGTTCTTCACTTTGTGTCAACATTTTATGATAAATGGACCAATAGAAAATCTTCACATAACTTTAAAATGAAATCCTTTACAGTGACTTCCACTGAAAGTTAAACAGTTTCTTTCTTGTCCTGTAAAGTTTTTGTCTTATAATAACAATCTTTGGACAAGTATCTGATACATGAATACATAATACTGCTGCTCACATCCACGGGTAAATAACAATGCACACATCTCCTTCATAATATTGTGTTTGAGCTGCAGAGTGTATTGAGGGATTGATGTTTGGGGTGTAAATCTAAATTGTCCTTGTTTTTCAAAAACTTCCTCTTGGGTCATTTCCTCTGTCCTGGAGAGAGTCAGTAAGGGTCGATGAGCTTTCCTTTGATTAGGTGAACTCCTGGATAGTGTTATCAGACCTTGTGACCCCACGACAATGCATGTGTGCCCACGCAGAAGCACGCAGACACGCACTCACACACACCCGCTGTTCAGGCAAGCACGCACTCTAACAGATAAACCAATAATCTCTGCATGCACACGCCCACACCCAAACACTTGATATGAGCTATACACACACACAACTGATCAAAAACACACAAACTCCTCTTTCCTGCCATCACTTTACACTGCAGGCAGGTCCAAACACAAAAGGCTCTAATACACAACTATAAATACCTGAGGCGCTCTGGGGTCCGGGGCCTTTCCTGCAGCGCTTCCAGTGCGCGCGTGGGCCGCCCGGGGAAGAAGGAGATGAGGATCCGGAAAGACATTAACGTTTAGCCCAGATCCCAGGCCAGTTTCTGATGACTGTATTGCCGGGGTTAAGGTCAGGAATCAGCAAGAGGAAGCTGTTCTCAGGCCAGCGTAAAAAAGCACTTCGTCTACCAACACAGGAAATGAGCAGCCCTGGCCGCATGGAACTTCCTGCACAACGTTATAAAGGCACTCCTCCGTCCAGTTGCACTGGCCAGTTGTAAAAAGCATCATCTGAGAAGGGGCGCACAGAACATTGTGTGTGCTGGCGGGTCTGACAGCAGCAGAAAGGGGTCGCAAAGCCACGGTGGTGCGTGTGTTCTCGTCCCTGCTGGTCGGGGTGAGTTAAAGTTGGTGATTTTAGTTATTTGCTGTGATATTTAATTACCAGAATTCACTCTTTTGCATGCATATTCCTTTCAGCTAGAAAGAACCAAGGAAGAACAGTATACTTTCTTTAGGATGAGAAATGCTGTTTTGTGTTGAGAAATGCAGAAAAGAAAGAAAAATACTGTAAGCCGACTGTAAAAGCACTGTGATGACTAGTGTAAGCATTTAGTTGAAGCTAAAGCGCGCTGCGGGGAGCTGTTGGTGTTTCTTTGAATGAATGGATGATTGAGTGAATGCTGTGCTATATGTATATTGTCGCTGTCATGAAAAAACCTTGTATCTTCATTTTTTACATGATTTGAATCAGTCAGTTGTTCTTCACCTTAAAAAAGTTTTTTCCTTCTCCGATAAATCAGTCTCGTTCTGTTTCATGGTCTGCTTCGCATGGTCTGCTTTTTATTTTTCTGAAAAAAGATGATTTACAGGATGCCAAAACTATTGTGGAAACCATCAGTATTCTGACTTTTGTCTTAAATTCAAGAGTACACATTGCATCTTCCTTTAAATGCACTTTTTAAAATAAGGTTCTTAAGAAACATACACAGCAGGTTTTCCTTGTATATGAAGAACCATTTAACGAGCCAACCAATTAAGCATTCAAGTCGTTCTTGGAGTTTTCATGGTTTTATATAAAACCACTTCCTTTAAGACCTTTGAAGAACCCCTTTCATAAGGATGTATCTGAATATTTAAATAGCAGACTGTCCAAAAGACACTGATTGAACCATTTAAAATGACTACAGTTACATACATTGATCTTAAGACTTATGTTAAGTGACAGCTATAAATTATTCCATACCTACTATGAAACAAATCTGCTATTATAAAGGTGAGGAACTGAAGCGACCAAATCAAAGATGTCTTGAATGAAATGGTTTCTTTACTTGCAGGTACGAGTAGGGAGCTGGTCTCCCCAAGCAGTTTTCTTGTCTCATCTCTTCTAGAAAGGCTAAAAATTCAAGGTAAGCAGCTTCAAAAACACAACATTTTTTGTCCATTAAAATGTCTGAATGTTTGTGGACAACCCTTCTAATAAATGCATTCAGCTACTTTGAGTTGCACCCATTGCTGAGACACAAATGCACACAGACACACAGATTGTCTACTTCCTGTAGAGAGTATTGCCAACATAATAGGACATATTGGCACTTGAACATATTGGCAGCATGCCTAGTGGGCTAGAGGGGTATAAAGTCCCCCAGCATTAAGCTGTGGAGCAGTAGAACTGTATTCTCTGGAATGATGGTGGTCCAGCCAGTACTTTTAGGAATAAAGGATAAGGTGGGGTGGTGATTGTCCAACATCCTGAACTTACTAACTCTCTTGTCGCTAAATGCAATCAAATCCTCACAGCAATGCTCTTCCAATATCTAGTAGAAAGAATACCCTGGACAGTAGAGACAGTTATTCAAACAAATGCAAGATCAACTCCTTTTTTAATACTCTTGCTATCGGTGTCCCAATACTTTTGTCCATATAGCATGTCTCAGCAGTGATGCAAAAGTTAAGATGTACTGAACATGCCTCATCTACCTTCTCAGATGATGAGCAAAATGCAAGTGACTGAAGGATACGGGGTCACCTCGAGGCGTGAGCAGGTGGCGGAGGTGCAGGGATACGTGAAGGAGTTCACTCGGCACTCAAACGACGTGCTGCTCAACTTAAACGAGCTACGGCATCGAGACATCCTGACTGATGCCACGCTGCTGGTGGGCAGTGCCCGTCTGCGTGCTCACTGTGCAGTGCTGATAGCCTGCAGGTATGTCCGGCGCACAGGGGGAATTCTGTTTTTCTAATCCTCCCTCCCTTCCTTCTCTCTTTCTCTGCTGCTGATCCTGTTTTCAGGAGAATGTCTCATTGTTTAAAGATGGTAATGTCATTTTTTTACTCTCTTGAGGCCCATTATGTGCTTTGGATTCCTTCCTCTCTCTGTTTACCCTCACGATCGCATGGCCATTTGTCTAAAAGGGAATATTGTGTAGGGAATATTGTTTTTTAGTCATTTCAATCTTTTAAATTGATTTGGAATTGTAAACATGTCATCTACAGAGAACAGAAATGCACAGTTACTGTTTACTGTTTGCATTTATATTTAATATAATGGAGAAAAGAAATTGTGCAGTAAAATGTTCTCAAAAAGGCTATTCAACAGGGTGTCTAAACTTTTGCACACAACTCTTTGAATCTAGGGGCTTCCTCCTTCGTAAACAGGTTAATTGACTGCTGCTCTTTTTTTGTGTTGTATCTTAATGTCTCTCTCTCTCTCTCTCTCTCCAGTGGCTTCTTTTACTCCCTGTTCTCCCGCCACACGGCCGGTGCTGTCAGCGAGCGGGGGGTTTCCCTGTCCCTGCCGGAGGGGCTGGACGCGGGCAGCGTGTCACTGCTGCTGGACTTCATGTACACCTCCCGCCTTCCCCTGACTCCCAGCACGGTGCCTGGAGTGCTCGCTGCTGCCACCTACCTGCAGATGGAACATGTTGCAGAGACCTGCAGAGCGTTCTTGCAGAACAGGTGAGTTCAAGAGATCCAGAGGTGGGAGTCACTGACTGTCTTTATGTAGATGCTTAATAAAAGCACCATAATTTGATGTATGGGAGGTGGTGATTATTGAGACAGCATGTACTTAGTCACACTGAAAAATAGTTTGGGAATGTGTGTCACAGATACATATGGATCCATCCAAATATACATACACACACACTGACCAAGCATGTTTTGTACTTCGCAGTGAAGGTATGTGCGTGAGTCCTCCTCTGGTGGAGCTGGCCTCCAGAAGCCCCTATCTGAGCTCCACAGTGACCCCTGGTGGCAGATCTCCTCTAGCTCATCCCTCCTTCACCTCTTCGCCTTCCAGACCTGCTGCAGAGGCAGAGGAGCCCAGTCCTGCCAAAGCTAGGTGAGAGTGAGAAAGAGAATCGCTCATGAAAGACCCCAGTTGTACATAGGGGGCTTATAGGACAGACTTATGGGATATAAAAAATGCACCTGTTTAAAGAAGCATTATGTGTGAATTGGTATTTCTTGTTCATGTGCTCCCCCTACATTCGGGAGGTAAATTTTGTAATTAAAGCCTACACTAAAGGGCACTGAAGAAGCTGAGAGATACAGAAACATCACTGAAAGTGAAAGAATCATGTGCACTGAGACAGTGGAGTAATACTACAGGTTGTACACAAACATCTTTTGGGTTACACAGTGCTAAGCAGTTCTTGTGAGTGTTGCCCTTCCTACTTCACCAAAGTTAAATTGTGCAGTAGCAACATTAGAGTGGCAAAGATAGAGACGTTATTCTCCCTGTTACAGGTTAGCTGTTAATTGAAGGTAAAAATGCTGCATAATGTTGCTTTAAAGGTCACCAATTATCACCAAGTATGCCACTAAGTTTTGTCCTATAATAAAGGTGTAGAGAACGTGATGTACAGATGTACAGCCTGCAGCTAGTAAGTATGAATCCTACTGTTGGTGCTTTGCAGGGTGCCTGGAGAGAACATGGCCTCACTGAAGCCCATTCCCAGGCCTCAGAGTCTGAAAGTGGAGAAATCTGAGTCTTCATCCTTTTCCCCCAGCACCCCATCCCCACACAGTCCTGCCCAGTCCAGTGGCCAGCCCAACTCACCCGCTGAGTCCAGTGGCTGTAGCCTCTCCCCTAAACTGAAGGTATGTGGCCTCTGTCTGTGCAAACTGGCATGCAGGCTATTTCTTTTTTTTTTATTTTAGTGTCTGTTATGCACTCATTCATAGATAATCTCACTGTCTGTACTGATTGACAAAGGCACAATAGAGTAACAATAGTGTGGTATGCTATCAATCCTCTGCCACTGGTCAGTCCTGTGATCTGCTACACTGCAGTACTATGGTGTTTTCAACCACTAATAGTTCTTTGTTCAACTGTACTCTAATTAAAGAATTAGAAAGCATAAAACTGCAGTCATTTATTTGGCATGACAACAACAAGCTTTCTTCTCAGTTTCTCTGGTGCCATAGTTACTGCCCTTTGCCTTTAAAGGCCTGTTTAGGATGTCTATTTCTTCTTTTGCAGCAATTAAACTTCACTAATCTACACTTTTTAATTTTTTATGTTGACAGCTGCGCTCTGAATCCAGACCTACTCCAGATCCTAAGGCCTGCAATTGGAAAAAGTACAAATATATTGTCCTTAACCCCCTCTGTGCCACATCCATTAAAGAGGAGGGGTCAGGGGAGGAGCAACAGACATTTGACCACTCCCCCACCACCAGTGATAGGACAGAAACCATAGCCACAGCGTCAGAGAAGACATGGCCGAGTACTGGGCTGAATGGGGGGTATGTTACTTTGACTGCCTGTATATCGTTGCTGACATATCACAAATCTACACCATTTAAAAAAGCCAACTCCCCTTTTTACAAACAACTGACAGGTCAAGTGTTTTTTTGGTTAACTGAACTTAGTTTAGTCAACAATTCGCAATACAAGTTTTTTTTTACTTGAGCCAACTCAAAATCATTAGTAAAGGAACTACAGCTGAAATTGCTTCAATATTTTGTGAGATCAGCTTATTCCTATCTGCAGGTTAGAATTCCCCCTATCACATGATGTCCTCAGACTGAAAGGCTTTTTACAATAGAACACTGGGACTTGGACTTATGATCTCTTCACACTTGATGAGCAGGCAGTTAGACTGTTCTGCCACTCAAGAGCTGTGAAATTAAACGTGTCTCAAACACAGATATGTACAAAGTTTTACAGCTAGAGTGGCACTACTGTCTAACTATCTGCTTGTCAAGAGGCAGAAGATTATAAGTTCCAATCCAGTAAACTTTACAGCCTTCCACGGTCAGGAGAGCGAAGGAAGGCCTCCAGTCATGTAATAGGGGTATTCTAACCTTCAGATGGGTGTAAACCAATTCAGGGGGATGAACACAGACAAAACAGATTATTCAATATTTAAGCAGTTTCAGCTGCATTTAATTTGCTTACATTTTTAGGCTAAATATTGCTGTAGGTGAGAATAGTTTGGTAACCTTTCTATCTGTCTATGCAGACAAGGCCTGTCTCCGGTTTATGATGCGCCCCAGCCACAGACGGACTTTACTCCCCACCATGGACTCTCACCACACACAGCGGACACTTATAGGGGACCGCTTGTCACTGTTTCCCCGGATAACAATGGTCAGCAAAGCCCACATCCCTTTCTTCATGAAAAATGCTGAATATACTCTCTAAGGGAATATGGTCGCAACTATATCTTTCTCTACAGGCTTCTGCTCTGTGTATCAGCACGCCTGTCCCCCTGTGCTGGAAGCAGCCAAACAGAACATCTCATTTGGGAAGCTTCAGATCAAGCTTGAGAGCCACTCCCCAGTGATCTGTTACTCAGGGAACCAAGGCAGCACTAAGCCTGCCTGCTCAGGTAAAGTGCCATGACTGGTTTTGGATCATTTAAAGGATGACACTTCAGTTAAAGTGACTGAGATACTATAGTAGGGACGACACAATAACACCTGAATGTAGTTGTTTGAATGATGTGAGGAGATTTTTAGTGTGAGAACTATTAATTGTACAGTATACAGTAGAGTACATTCTCACAAATATTTCTCAGGCCCATTAAAACTATCCCTGCTGCCTATTTCACCTACCGTACAGCCCAGTATACTGCCCAAAAAACTCAAATACTGTTACACTCAACCCTATTACTATCATGTGACGTTCTCATGTGGTTATCATGTGACCTGTGAGCAGTTCTGTGTTGTTTTCTTGCAAGATTTACTGCAGAAATTAATGAATTCCTCTTTTTCCCAACATTTTCTGCTGATATGATAATGTGCATCGGATATATGTAAGATAGTCCTTAGAATGAAGTTATAATAAAATGCCATTTTTACCAAAATTACTTGAAAGATTGAATACAACATCTTAAAATACTATGTTGTGTCTAGTTCATAATATTTCAGTCTTTTTTTATTTAAAGTATATTATTGTATAAAAATCAAACCAAATTGTAGTCATTTTGAACCGTTTCTGTTAACCCATTCTATTCAACTGATCTATTTATTCCATTAATCCTTGTGACTTATTTACTCTCTCTCTCTCTCTCTCTCTCTCTCTCTCTCTCTCTCTCTCTCTCTCTCTCTCTCTCTCTTTCTTTCTTTCTTTCTTTCCTTCTCTCCCTCTCTATAGGAGAAAAACCGTATCGCTGTAATGTGTGCGGGGCACAGTTTAACCGGCCAGCTAATCTGAAGACCCATTCCCGCATCCACTCAGGAGAAAAGCCCTATCGCTGTGACACCTGCGGAGCTCGATTTGTCCAGGTACTGCACAAGACTAATGCACCGCACTGTACTGTAGCACACTGTCTGTAGGTGGACTGTGTTTACATTGCATTATCCTTTTGGAGCAGCAACATCATCTTATCTACAACTTATCTCAATCTGTATATGCAGTGTGTACCACTGAGAAAACTCCTCTCGTCAGTTAAATATACAGTACTTAATGAGTTGAGTCAGGTGTGCTAGAGCTGGGAAGCTGATGAACTGTGTATTGCTGGAGTGTTGTGTCCCTGATGCTGATCTAGTAACATGATACACAGATCTACTGGGATTCATTAAAAACCTCTGCAGTGGAAAAGTGTAGTAGGACTATTCTTCCAGTTTACTCAGGTGTGTATGTGTGTGTGTGTGTGCTAGGTTGCTCATCTGCGTGCACATGTACTGATCCACACTGGGGAGAAGCCATACCCGTGCCACACCTGCGGTACCCGTTTTCGTCACCTGCAGACACTGAAGAGCCACCTGCGCATTCACACAGGGGAGAAACCATACAGTGTGAGTTTTCATGTTTTTATGCAATACTGTAATATTAAAATGAAGACATTTATTCTAATTATTATTATTCAGGAATTGCATGGATAGCAATACAAACACTGCAGTTTTAGAGATTATATGATAGATATATATGCAGTGATTACTTATTAATATTTCTTTTCAAAATTGTAAGTAAAAAGTCTAAAGAAAATATTATAAATAACTATTCTAATAGTCTTACCAGGGTTGCAGCATTTTTAAGCACACCATGGTATTAATATGATGGTTATCATACTGTGTACATTTGTTTTATACTGGTATAGAAAAAAAAAAAACATGCAACCAAACAAAGAATCACATCACTTTTTTAACTATTTCATAACTATTGTCAGAGGAAGGATAACAATAAATCAATTCATCAAAAAACAAAAACATGGCAGATTAATTCATAATGAAAATGATCGTTAGCTGGATACAAAATAGTTAGAAAGAGCTTCACTTCGTGTGCAGATTTCTCTTTTATTTCTTTATTTATTTTATATATGTCCAAAAGGCAAAATTTTAACATATGCTTCCAAATTTTAACTACAGTAATAACAAACAAAACAACGTTTTTATTTCATGAAGGGTCACTGTAACTGACAATAATCATAAGAACTAGAACTGTGAAATAGTGTATACTGTGATACTGTAAAACCATGCTATTTACTGAGATGGTTATCATTGTGAAAATATTATTGCATTGCGACCCTAGGTCTCACAACAATCTCAAAATAGTAAGAAATATTAAGAAATATTAAATATATTGACTGTATTTAAGATGTTTTTTTCAACCCTGAATTTCACAAACCCATTCAAACCATCATTTCCCCTTTCTATTTAGTGTGAGAAGTGTGATCTGCGCTTCCGTCATAAGAGTCAGCTGAGGCTGCACCTGAGGCAGAAGCACGGAGCCGTCACCAACACCAAGATCCGCTACAAGGTCCTGACTGACCCGTACCAGACCGGACCAACTATACTGCAGACTTGCTGAAGGATCCAGCACACATATACCCTTCTATTTCAGAAAGTTCCTTAGCCAGTAACATTACCTTGGATTGTGGAACCTGGCACATTTCAGGGCCTGAGTCTTCTAGTGTTGCAACCGGGCCAAAATCCCCCTCAAAGTGTACCTAGGAATGTCTGAAATAACTCTGAAGAGATTCCTATGAAGAGAAGGGCATGAAAGTGTTATTAACTAATGAGGCCTAATGAAGTCTATTTAATATTAAGAGGTGGAGTGCAGCATTCCTGGAAAGCACATATTAAAACATACACAAGCCTTCAAGAAATGATGTTCTCCTGCACTAGACGTGCTGACTATAACTTTTATTGCTTATTCACGCTTTCTGCCTAGTTATTTATTTGGGTGGTTCAGTGTTTGTGTCGCTGTAATTCTCAATACATTTGAATGTGGAAAGCTGCAGGGGGTAAGGGCAAGGTACCTAGAGCTGTTATATAAAAGAACCATGAGAATTAGTACTTGCAGATTTGTTGAAAGTAAAGAAGGTGGTATGTGGAGAGATGTGCTAGGTGTTCAGAAGAGGAATGAGGAAAGACAGAAATAGGAATAATTAAGGTGAAGGATAAGTGATTTTCCATAAAATAGGTATAATTATGGACTGAGAAGAGAAAGTAGGAAGGAAAAGTAAAGTGTGATGGAAGAATGTGTATGTTGTTTGAAAAGGAGCAGTACAGCAAGTTTATATTGAATCCTTAAATTGCTTATTATGGCAGTGACGTAAAAGTGTGGCAAAGCAAATGACTTGTGAAAAATGATTGTGAGAGTTAGTAACGGACCTGAATCAATGTGTAACCCTTTTCCTTGCTCGTCTATGTCGATAGGTCAATGTATGTCACGTTCCCATGCTCAATGTGTGTGAAAATGACAGCCCAAGCATATTATACTTTAGTAACTTAAGCACTAACACATTTTCTGCTCCACTAACTTAAAAGGCCTGGAGCCGTTTATTTTGAATGAGTAACCCAACTAAATATGTCTTTAGGACTAGCTTCTCCAATTATCCTGAGTTTTGTATTAATGATATTTTTGATTGAGGGAAAAGTATATTTTGTTGGTGGTTTGTGATAGTCTAGGAGTCCAAGCAGGCCGAGGACTCAAACGAGCCAGACAGAGTAACTGTAAAGGTCGATGATGAGGATAAAGATATTGTTGACATTGTCAAATGTAATGTTCTTTTGCTGGACAAAGACAAGACCTATTTTATATAAATTAAAGATAAATTAATTTCCTTTCATTGCAAATGTTGTTTCTGTGGTCATTGTGTGTGTGTGTGTATGTGTGTGTGTGTGACACCTAATTTAGAGACCATTTACCCTTTAACAGTCACACTAAGAAGTACATTTTCAAAAATATATATTTATTGGTCAAATTGTGCTTCCTGGGTCCTCATTAAAGGCCAGATAACCCATTCAGGAAGCGGATTTGCAAATCAACCAGCTGGTTGACTTGCCCAGTTAGAACAGTTAAAACAGTCACTGTAATACAACAGAACTGGAATATAATCAAGTTTACAAAGTGTGCAAAATGGTACATGTATAAATATGCCCATCCCTTCAATTACAACCTTATAATATACATGTTAGAGTCAAATGTTATGTTTCTATTTTATTTTCTACAGCAGGTAGGCCCAGCTATTATGACGATGGCAGAAATAACAGGTACTCCTAGCTCATGTCTTAGGAAGTAAATTATAAATGGCTTTAAAACCACGTAACAAGTCAGTATAGCAAGGAACTTGGTGATATGATCTTGTGCAGGGTTTATGCTGCGGTAACTGTTTTCCTCAACTGAGTGACTATTCAATGAGGGGAATAAGGTCAAACAGCCAAAGATGGGTTTTTGTTGAGTTTATATAAAAGCAATTTGATCACAAAAAAGCCTGTTAAGGCTGTTCCAAGCAAGGAAACATTCATATGAATAACATCCTTTAGTAATAAAAGCAAATGAAAGCTCCTATTAACCAGTATTCCCGTTTATCCAACTTATCGTTTACAGTGCCTGTCCCAGGTAGAAAAACTCCACAGCTCCCATTATGACACATTTCAGGCAACGCACCGGTCACCAAGTTCAAGTGTTAAGTCATGTTTTTTATCTCGGAACCTCAAAACACACAATGCTTCTCCTCCTCATCCTTCCTTCCTTTGGTTAGCTCACCACTAATGCAGACGAACTGATTCTAGAGCGCTCTGTTTCTCTGTGGGTGGTGCTACACCAAGAACAATGAAGTTGAGGGCACCTGTTTCCGGTTTTGAACTACAGCTGGGTGTATACCATGTGCCATTCATGTGCAGCTCAGAGTAGAAGCAGTCACATGTTGTCACTGTTTCCAAAGTGGTTACTTTTCAGGAGAAGGTAAAACTCTCTTTTTTGGAATTAATTAGGTCTTGATTTTTACTTGCATAAACAGATGACTAAGCAGTAAGACATACTAATCTAGGAAACAGGGAGGGGCACAATGTTAGTCTTGGGAAAAAAAAAAAAAAAAAACACAACACTGATCAGTCATAATATTAAAATCACCTGCCTAATATTATGTATGCCCCTCTTGTGCCAACAAAAAAAACTTTGACCTGGTTCAAAGCATGGACTCTACAAGACGTAAACAGCAGATCCTTTAAGTCCTGTACATTGTGAGATGAGGTCTCCACAGATCTTAAACCCTTTTGCCGGTTTACCACTTGGGTACTTGGGGAACACCCCACAAGACCTGCTGACTGGAGAGCAACTTGTCAAAGCTGCTTAGATCCTTACAGTTGCTCTTTTTCCTGCTTCCAACACATCAACGTCAAGAACTGACTATTTACCTGCTGCATAATATGTATGGCACCTCTTTGCAGGTGCCACTGTAACAAAACAGCAAGGTTAATTAATTCAGTTTGTCGGTAACTTTTACGTTTTGGCTGATCAGTGTACATGCATAACAGTCTTCCTTGCAATCATACTCACATGTTGGAACAATTAAATGTTTATGCAATAACAAACATAATGAACGGTCTTGAATTGAAATGCTATACAAATAAATCTGACTTGACCTGACATTACAAGATGTGGTGGCTTTTCTATTTTATTAACACTTGACAGGAGATAACCTGTACTCAATATGTACAGTATATTCTTTCTGGATTGAATTCCTAAAGCAGTGTTTCATTCAGGTTCTGGTGTTAGATCCAGAAGACACAAAAGGAGCACTGGAGCAAAGAAGAAATTCTCTTTGTCTTTGGATTACTTTACTAATCTTATGTACTAACTAATAACTGTATGAAATGTGCAAGCAACAGGTCTGATCAGCAGAATAAAGGTCATTTCTGCATAATATTTCAATGATAAAGTTGTTTTCCTTAACAAGGAACACACTTGTTCTTGTAATAAAAATTGCTTAATTAAAATATTTATTTCCATTGATAACAAAAACAAACAACAACATACCATTAGAACAAGTGTGTCCAAACCTTTGCATACGACTACAGTGTAGCTTATATTGTGCAATGCTTAAATGGCTCAGTTGACGTTTAACATGTGAATCGATTCGATCGACTTGTTATTTGTTTAAAGGAATCGATTCAAAACAATGATTCGTTCACGAGTCGGGTGTCGTACGCTGGAGAACTGTAAACTAAAAAACGTAAAAATGCAACGAATAATTACTGAAATAATACAGAAGACATCGCACATGATGTGCAGTCATCATACGAATAGATAAAGGATCAGGTAAGCGCGTGTGTTGTGTCGGGTTTCAATGCTACACATCCGCATTTTGTTTACCATGTCGTGTAGCTACTCAACTGAGGCGAAAGGTTCCGTCTGGACAAAAAAAAAATCTCCAGGTAGTGACAGACTGCATTAATTTGGCTCATGACATTGGTAATATGGAATAACATAGTTAAAAATGCATCTAGTAAATCTACATTTTAGTTGTACGTGAGATATCACTGTTTAATTACACGAGCGGAACCGGCAGGCGCAATTGTCTTCGCTAGTCTGCGTGTCAAAATAAGAGTCTCGGACAATGAAGTGCGGCCAAGCCGGTGCGATCTATTCAGCTGATAATTCGTGCATGTTATAAAATGTCATTACATCAGTCCTTCGTGTCTTCCCTCGGTCTGTTGTCGGTGTCGCCATGGTCTAGTCTCTTGCGCGACTGCCAAAGTAAAAACCAGAAGGGTTGGCAGCTCGCCTCAGTGCAGCGCGCTATTAGCAGCGGTATTTATTGCCTGGACAAGCAGGAGCCTCTATGGAGAGAGTCCTCATCGCTTGGACAACGGCAGCGCTGCAGAGACGAGCCAGGCGGTTTTTTCCTGGCCGATTTAAAACTATAGAAACGTTGGCAGCAGGTTAAACTGGCTTAACCACAATTTGTCCTGACTCCAGTATAATTCTGGAGATGTGACTAATGCGCAATTGGAAGGATGCAACTGTGAAAGGATTATGGGCTTGATAGAGCTGAAAATGGGCATATTAGGACACGTCGGAAAGTTGTGAAATGGGGAGAACAAGTCTGTGTCGTTTGTTTGTCCACTCGCCCTGACAGGAATATCGAAATAAGCTCCTGTGAAAGTCGGTACGTATGATGATAATTTAGCAATTTATCACTGCGCAGTAATTTATCAAGCTTTTCTTAATGTTAATTTATTTCTTAATTCATTTCTGTCTTATATCTCGATATAACGGCTGGCAAGGGATTATAAAATATACGATTAAATATCAGACATGGATGACTATTCATTTGATAATCTTATTATAGTAGTTTTTTATGATGGTCTGCCTGTAAGTACAGACACCTGCTAAACTACGCTGTTAAACGTGGCTGTCCCGGAAAATCCTGTGTCCCAAAAATGGCAACTTTACAGAAGAAGGAAAAACCCCTCTAAACTTTTGGAGCGTTTCTGTTGGTCCATTCATTATGAATCGATACTTTATAAAAAATTAAAAAATAAAATAACACATATGCTTGATTCATATTGTATAAAAAAGTATGTCATATTGTATTATATTGTATAAAAAAGTGAAAAATAATAAATAAAAATGGAGATACAAGATTTTTGTATGACAGCAAATATTAAGGAACTAACCTCATGTAATTCTCTTTTGCAGTCTTTGGTCTGCATATTGCCAGACAGGCATCTCTTGGGCATCTACAGAGCAATAAGGTGAATATTCATATTTTCCCTAGAATGAGTCCCATAAGTACTACACTCACAGTCTCCTATTTGAAGGCTTTCCCTATTTAAGATGACTTACAGCTCAGTCAGTGGAGCCTGAATTGTCACTGACATGAAATGAATAATAATTCCATAAAAATCAGTACAGGGTAGTACATGACTGCTGATCTCTGAGTGAAGAGAACGGGCTTTGTTCCTCTTTCTCATCAATCCACAGTGGTGCTGACCAGTTGGGATCATCGGTCTGCTCACATATAGGGAATTGGTCAGTTAGGAATCTCCTCGAAGTCTGATCAGCTGTTCTCTATGACAGGGCATGAGCAGATTTCTTAAAAGGGGCTGCATATGGCTCAGAGGAAGTGTGTGCACTCAAGGTACTCAAGGTACTGAATCTATTCTTTGCTTGACCAGTGAAGTGCTCACTGTCAGGGTGGGACAGTCAAAGACCACATTGTGTTAGTACTATACCCACTGTAGTCTATGACTGTCCCACTCTGACACAGTAAGCACTTCACTGGTCAAGCAAAGAATAGATTCAGTACCTTGAGTTTGATTGGTATTAGGATTGGTAGAATTCACTTATTATTTAAGGATGGAAGTTGCATTTAGGTAATGCTTTAGGTCTTCTACCTAAAAACATATTAACTACAATGTGTAGTCACACGACTCTCCAGTGTGCAACACGGAAGAAACCTGGAGGAAAACGCCAAGCCATCTGAGCAACCCAAGCAGATTATATAAACGTTATTAATAATAATAGAGGAAAAATGTTAATGTTAATTAATCACGACACTGATTTGAAACTATATCGCTCAGCACTACTGTGCATACACTTCATTTTACTTATGCAAAATGTTCTGCTCCTGACTTTTTATTATGCTGTAAGGGTTACTAATGGGTTACATGCAAAGCAATGCAAACTGTCTGAGTTGTTCCTAAGTGGCAGTAGTGGGGGGGGTGAGAGTGAGAGTTTAGAAGAGTTTAGAAGAGTTTAACAGGTTAATATGGTGCATTTAGCTGATGGTGTATACGACTGCTTATGATGTGGGAATTGTACTGTACCAACATTAGTACTACTAAACCCACCTGGGTTAGCATTCAGCATTTTTATTATTATATACTGATATGTGTTTTGTTGATTTTCTAAGTGAAAGCACATTTCTGCAAGAAACAAACATAACTAAGGAAATTACTAATTTTGTTCCTTGAATTTAATATTTAATGTGTTTTTAATTTTTTTACATGCCATTTCAAATACTTTTTTGGTGTTAAATTAAGGAAACAGTCCTTGTGTATTGCAATGTGCAGAGTGTGTCCTCTGTAGTATAGTTTTACTTATTTACATTTACATATTAAATGCTCATATATACAGTGGCATGCAAACGTTTATGCAAAGCTGGCCAAACTTTCTGATATTGTAAACAGTTAAGTCGTTGGAAGATCATCTTATTTACAAAAGGCATAAAGTTACACACCAAATATTCTTTTCAACATTTTTAGCAAGAGACAGTGTAGGATTTTTGTTCTGCACAACATTAGAGTGGAAAGAGGAAAGGAGCACCACGCAACAAAGATGGGCTCCCCAAAAGATTTCAGCTCTCGGATAACTTTTCTCAAGGTCTCAGGCCTTAATTAGTTTGTTGGGGCTGTGGCTTTTTCACAGTAGTCATCAGAAAAGGCCAGGGGGTGCAAATTTCTAAGCTTTATAATTACTCTGACTCCTCTCTGAACATTGTAAATAATTGATGACCTTAAAGCAGGAGAAGGCTATAAGAAGACGGCAAAGCGTTTTAAGGTAGCCGCTTCCTCAGTTGGTAACGTTTTTAAGAAATGGCAGTTTGGAGGTCAACAATTGGAGGTTAAGATGAGGTCCAAAAGACTGAGAAAACTTTTCAAGTGACACCTACACAAATATGACTTTTACAGAAGACTCCTCAGAAGAAAATTTTCCTGCATCTTCAAATTTAGCAAAATAATGAAATATAAGCCTGTTGCATTTTGGTAATGAGTTCTATGGACTGAAGAAGTTAAAACAGAGCTTTTTGGATGCAATGAAAGGGTATGTTTGGGGAGGGTGCAAAATATATATAAAAAAAAGAACACCTCTCCAACTGTTAAGCACAGGGGTGGATCGATCATGCTTTAAGCTTGTGTTGCAGCCAGTGGCACAGTGAACATTTCACCGGTCAAAAGTGGTTTCTTTAGCAGGAAAGTGATCATAGATACACCTGAAATCCTCAATAAAATATTGAGGTTGATGCAGTATGATACTTTTTTTTTTGAAACAAAGAAACTGGCAAAACTGCATGAGTATTTGTATCATATTATAAAAATGGAGTTTAGCATAACCCTGCATGTGATTCACTGAAAAACATTGCAGTTTCTAGACAGACATAATTATCCATCTTTTATTTCCATCCAGTCTAAAAGTTGTAGTCTAACAAGTTGAACCCTTGTTTTTTGTTTCTTGTTTTCTATTCAGAGTGTCTTTAAGTGTCTAGGAAACTGGGCTTCTGTGTGGAGACCTTGCTAAGAGCGTATCAGCTTATATCAGCGGATAGTTTTCTGTTTCTAAAGAAACCCCAAAAGCTGAGGCCGAAAAATAACACTCCTCCATGGTTGGTCCTCCAAATGTGGTCCCAGTATTGGTAATTGACCTTTGTATCCCAGTGGAAAAGGCTGCATAGACAGGGGATTTTAAATAACGGACATGTTATGTAAGTAGAAAGACTTGTCACTGAGGAAACTGAGGTAAACAAGCCCTGCTGTGGTTTGACCCAGCCCCCAGGGCCTGGTAACCTTAGTAATTTCCTGAAGATCTCAGCAGGCTTAGGGACAGCACCGGGTTTGCTCATGCTGCTTTCTGTATAACCTGAGGGAAAGTGGGTGGAGAGATCTTAGAGTTGGATGTGAGGCAGTTATGTAAGCTTTAGAGTTTCGTGAACTAGAGGATTTATAGAGGCGCATGATCATGTTTGTATTGGCAGATAATATCCGCAAAAAATGTGCATTGGACAGATACAGTGGGGAAAAAAAGTCACCAATTGTGCAAGTTCTCCCACTTAAAAAGATAAGAGAGGCCTGTAATTGACATCATAGGTAGACCTCAACTATGAGAGACAAAAAGAGAAAAAAAAATCTAAACAATCACACTGTCTGATTTTTAAAGAATTTATTTACAAATAATGGTGGAAAATAAGTATTTGGTTAATAACAAAAGTTAATCTCAATACTTTGTTATATATCCTTTGTTGGCAATGACAGAGGTCAAACGTTTTCTGTAAGTCTTCACAAGGTTGGCACACACCGTTGCTGGTATGTTGGCCCATTCCTCCATGCAGATCTCCTCTAGAGCAGTGATGTTTTGGGGCTGTCGGCGGGCAACACGGACTTTCAACTCCCTCCAAAAGTTTTCTATGGGGTTGAGATCTGGAGACTGGCTAGGCCACTCCAGGACCTTGAAATGCTTCTTACGAAGCCACTCCTTTGTTGCCCTGGTAGTGTGCTTGGGATCATTGTCATGCTGGAAGATCCAGCCACGTTTCATCTTCAATACCCTTGCTGATGGAAGGAGGTTTGCACTCAAAATCTCACAATACATGGCCCCATTCATTCTTTCATGTACACGGACCAGTCGTCCTAGTCGCTTTGCAGAGAAACAGCCCCAAAGCATGATGTTGTCACCCCCATGCTTCACAGTTGGTATGGTGTTCTTTGGATGCAACTCAGCATTCACTCTCCTCCAAACACAACGAGTTGTGTTTGTACTAAACAGTTCTACTTTGGTTTCATCTGACCATAAGACATTCTCCCAATACTCTTCCGGAAGATCCAAATGCTCTCTAGCAAACTTCAGACGCGCCCGGATATGTACTGGCTTAAGCAGGGGAACACGTCTGGCACTGCAAGATCCCTGGCGGCATAGTGTGTTACTGACGGTAGCCTTTGTAACGTTGGTCCCAGCTTTCTGCAGGTCATTCATTAGGTCCCTCCGTGTGGTTCTGGGATTTTTGCTCACCGTTCTTGAGATCATTTTGACCCCCTGGGCTGAGATCTTGCGTGGAGCCCCTGATCGAGGGAGATTAGCAGTGGTCTTGTAGGTCTCCCATTTTCTGATTATTGCTCCCACAGTAGATTTCTTCACACCAAGCTGCTTGCCTATTGCAGATTCAGTCTTCCCAGCCTGGTGCAGGTCTACAATTTTGTTGACAGCTCTTTGGTCTTCACCATAGTGGAGTTTGGAGTGTGACTGTTTGAGGTTGTGGGCAGGTGTCTTTTATACTGTTAACGAGTTCAAACAGGTGCCATTAATACATGTAATGAGTGGAGGACAGAGAAGCCTCTTAAAGAAGAAGTTACAGGTCAGTGACAGCCAGAAATCTTGCTTGTTTGTAGGTGACCAAATACTTATTTTCCACCATTATTTGCAAATAAATTCTTTAAAAATCAGACAATTTTCAGATTTTTTTTTTTCTCATTTTGTCTCTCATAGTTGAGGTCTACCTATGATGTCAATTACACTTTTACACAATTGCCTCTCATTTTTTTAAGTGGGAGAACTTGCACAATTGGTGACTGACTAAATACTTTTTTCCCCACTGTAGGTCATATAGTGACACTGTCACAAAAAAACTTTTCCTTTCCATTTTTGTTGTTTTTGACTTTTTTTAGCCTGATTTGAATACAACATTTTAATTTTTTTCTTTTCTATAATTTCCATTTTGAAGATGAATGGTGTTGTGGGATGGGGACGATTTCATAATGTAGGTATTGTACTCCAGATCAGCACTACTGGACTAAGTGTCTTTGTTTTTGCATCCTCAGCAGCAGATATGTACATAAAAAAATATCAGATATCAGCTTTGGCTCACCATATCGTTGCACTTTGAATAGCATCATTTAATTACTTTGTATGATTAAAAAGTCCCATGAAACAGCAATGCCACATGCTTAGAAAATTAAAATTCTGAAGTTCACAGACCCAGAGAACAGCTGAAATTCTGGCATCCTAAAGGATGTCCGTAAGCCTATTCAGACTAAGCCAATAGTGACAAAGTCCAGGAAACCTGGGGGGAGCCCAAGACTAAGTAGGGGACACCAGAAAAGAGTAGACTAGAAAACATGTTTAGGTGTGTCTGTACTGATTATGAAATGAATGTTATTTGTTTATTTATTAATAACAGATATGAACATCTAAAGTGCAGATGAGGGCATCCCTAATCACTCCTATCAATGGGAAAATTAGGACAGCGCTTGTCCACTCTCTTTGCTTCCACAGCTTCTGTTCCTCTGCTAAGGCATTACACTAGATGTTGGAACATTTGCTGTGAGGATTGATTGCAGGGTAGAGGTGTAATGGTGAGAGAGAGAGAGAGAGAGACAGGGAGACAGACAGACAGACCGACAGAGACATTTAGTCTTCTCTTTCTTTACTCTCCATCGACTGAAAATAATCAAGTATTCCTAACATTCTGCTCTTTTTCATCTTTAAACTCATGAAATCGTAGTGAATTGGACAAGGATGGTGTGTTGGTGTTGTTGGACAGTTGTAGGCTGTGTGTGTGTGTGTGTGTGTGTGTGTGTGTGTGTGTGTGTGTGTGTGTGTGTGTGGAAACACATCAAACATGCTAATGTGTATATTTTACTGTTTAATTCACCACAAGCTATAGCAGATACCCTAGAGAGAACAGCCTTTAACGATCTTCATGACTGCCTGTTCAAATTTACCCCTTCAAAGACTGGTAGAACAGGGCTGGAAAAGCCTGGTAAAACAAACTCGTACAGAACCATAAGGGCCAAACCCCAGCATGAACCGAACCATGACCTTTGTAAGTCAGCCCAATTCTCTAGCCAACTCTTGGCATCAGGCATGGTGACCTTGCGCTCGTCTATGGCTGCTCCAGAGCATTGCTTTCTAGAAAAGCAGTGCTGGCTTATAGAAACTGTGTTTGCACAGTTCAATGCCTTTGTCATCAATGGGTAGAAGCTGAATTCGCTCATTAGAATAGATATTGGAATTTGAATAATGTTTGATGGTTTGCTTCCAGTTTTTTTGACCTGAAGTTAAACATTAGTGCTGGAGGTTTACCCAAGGACTTGGCTAATTTGTTACGTGTGGGGTACGAGTCAGGTTAGTAGGACAAAGGCTATGTAAACCGCTATGGATAATTTCAGTAGTGTCATTTTCCTCATGAGTCATAAGGACACAGGTTTATGGACAGGCATGTGTCTGCTTACCTGTATAAATCATACTATGTCTGATGTGCCGAGTTAGTGCTGGGTACATTTTCAGGATTCATGACCATTTCCTAGTCTGTTTGGCGGAATAATGTGAACAGTTGGTGTGTTCTCGCTGGTACTCCTGTGAGTTCATTCGTAATCCTCTGCCACGCTTGGTGTGTGTTTCCTACACACCCTCAGGAGAAAACAGCAGACAGTCAGTGGGAAGTGAAAAATCCTTTTGTTCTGGCAGTTTGTAATTGCCATATTAGTTAAAAGCACATGAGCAGAACTTGCTCTAATGAATAAATCTATTTAGTCTTCAGATGAGCCATAATATGTCTGTAGTTGTTTCACTTCCCAGTAGTTGTATTACCCAGACTGTACAGTATTACCCAGACTGCACAGTTCCTAGGGGGTTGTCCCTAGGGCTGTAAAAAGTGCTGATGCATTGTGATGCATCAGTCTGAGGGGGATAATACAACTACACAGATTCTGACATGTTAGAATTTTAATAGTTAACACAACACTATGTAGCATTTTTACCTTAAAAAACAGCTTCTTTCTGTTGCTGGAACACTGACCTGTAATAGGCTATTCTGGGCCTCAGTTTGGTGGAGCTGCATGAAACCTGTGAGAACTGCATAACCGGAGTCAAATTTGTGTAAAATCCTCTGATGTTACTCTTACTCCTCAGTCTACATGCTTCTTTCACTTCAGATGCTGGTACTGCATCTCTCAGCTTGTTAAGAAATGCACATTTATAGCAGTCAATGAGTGGCAGCTCACAGCGTAATTTGTAATAAAATGTGCCCACGAGCACAAAGTGCCAATTCTCACACTTGCTGCTTTAAGAGATGCCACTGATTAGATGCGAGGTACATATTGGGCTGATTTTTAAAAATGCTAGATTGCATATTGTGTCATTTACCGTTACTTCCAAAGTTAAGGGATTTAAAAGGAGCCCCCCCCCCCCACACACACACAATAACATCCTCTACTTTTCAAGGAAGGCTTTCCTCTAGATGTTGGCACGTTGCTGTGAGGATTTAATTGCATTCAGCCACTAGAGCGTTACTGAGGTCAGGTACTGATGTTGGATGATTAGTTTTGAATCCTTCCAGCTCCATTATTCCAGAATACACAGTTTCACTGCTCCACAGCTCAATGCTAGAGGGCTTTATACCCCACTAGCTGGCATTATGAGGCTCATGGATTTCTAGTCCAGAGGGGCCTGTCCTATTGACAGTGCTTTGTCTATGGAGATTAGACAAACTATGCAGGCATGTGTGTGCATATTTGATCAGGTTTGTTAGCAGTGGATCCACCTCAGTGCAGCTTTTGGCATACTTTTCGGCATTTAGTGAATATTCCACTAAATGATTCTACGAGTCACACTTCTGGATTCAGTTTACTGAATCACAGTAATGGCTTTGAATGAAATTGTGATGAAAAACTAGTAATTAAATGTCCTTATTTTGTCTCCCCCCCCCCCCCCCCTGTTCTCCCAACTGTTCCTTCCGTATCCTCCTCCCTCCATTTTTCCACTCTTCACAGTAGCGATGGCCAAACATGAGGAGAAGCAACAACGGCAGCAGTCCTGCAGGCCAGTGGAGGCACCAGATGGTGGTTGGGGTTGGGTAGTGGTTGGAGCGCTCTTCATGGTCTCAGCACTGGTGTTTGGACTGATACGCAGTCTGGGGGTCTTCTTTGTGGCGTTTGTGCAGTACTTTGAGGAAAGTGCACAGGCGGTTTCCTGGATAACCTCCATAGGAGTGGCTATGCAGCAGTTAATCAGTGAGTAGAAATGCAGAACTGCAACTAGGGTGTATTGGACAGAACCAATGTTGTAGCTGTCTTGGTAGTGCATGTAAAGTCAGGTCTCTTAGTAGTTGCAGTGATGGCTTCCCTTATTTGCATAAACTGCTCTTTGGACTGAATATTGAGAGTTAAACTCTTGAAGTGAAGCCTTTACTTCAATCACACCATACTCATCTCCTTACACCACCTCAGTGGATTTGAAATTAAGCAAAGTAAAAATAAATAAATAAATAAAGTTTGCCTTTTTTTGACTGGATTTCACTGTACATTTAATTGTCAAATGCAACTAGTCATATGAGGTTAATTACACACGTGTATGCAGGTCCTATAGGCACAGCTGCTTGTAATGCTTATGGCGCTCGTCCTGTTGTTATGCTGGGAGGCTTCCTGTCTGGACTAGGACTCATCTTGGCATCTCAGGCTACAACACTTGCACACCTTTACCTGACCATGGGAATCATATCAGGTAACCAGTCTGCTATGGTCACACTATCAAAACAGAAAACAAATTCTGCAGTTATGTTAGAATTTGCAATGCTTTACAATGTATTAAAACACACTAGTGGGTCCATAATGTGTGAGTTCAGGATTCCTTCATTATTTTTGACCAAAATATTAAACTATATAGCTGCATGAAAATGTTGCTAAATGCTTCATTAAATACTTTTTTTAAATGACTGAAGAAAACATAAAGCAAGACCACTTGCACTTTGCAATGCTCATTAAACAAAAAAAAACTTTTTTTTTCATTTGAAGTTCTGCAAGTTAAACACTGTTTGCAGAGTTTATTTTGGACCTTCTTAGAATCTTGACAAGCAGCACAATCAGCGAGACAACAATTCCTAAAGCAATGCAGAGAATCAGTAGCTACATGGCCTAAACTTCTATTTACCAAAATACACTATATATGGACATAAGAATTGGGTCACCTGCTCATTCATAGTTTCTTTTATAGCTACATGCATTTATAAGTGCTGTCCACAAACATTTGGACATAGTATCTATTTACTTTTCTTATAATTATATAAAACAAGCTTGAATTGGGAGCTTTTCCCCTAATATATTTTTTCTGTACTCTTTGTAGGTTCAGGTTGGGCTTTAGTCTTCACTCCAGCGGTGGCCTCAGTGATGCAGTATTTCACAACACGGCGCTCTCTGGCCATGGGCCTAGGCTTCACAGGTGTTGGCCTGTCCTCCTTTGCCTTCTCTCCACTCTTCCAGTACCTGGTGCAGACGTACACATGGCGTGGAGCGCTGCTCATACTAGGGGGTCTCAGCCTCAACATGGTGGCCTGCGGTGCCCTAATCAGACCCCTTAAACCCCCCAAAGTTTTGGAACGGGTACTGGTAGATATTCTTCTTTTTGGTGCTGTGGTTTTTCAGAAGTATTTGATAGCACAGGGATGTTTACAGAGTATGTAACAGAGTGAGTCTCTAGTTGAGAGTTAATGTTATCTTAACATCATGATAATTACTTCCAAGTCCAATGCAGCTCCATTAAATTCACCTAATTTCAGTTCACACTGCTGCCCATCTGAAGTTTACTGAAAATCTCATTAATACGCCAGAAAGTAAGCTTAAAAAAAAAAAAAACACGTTTGGCAAAAACACTGCATTCCAGCATAAGAACCTTATTCCACTGTTAGGCATGGGGGTGGCAGTGTCATGGTTTTGGGTTACTTTGCTGCCTCAAGTGTAGCTTGTTGAACCTGTGAATTCTGGATCACACCAGCAAGTTCTACAGAAGAATGTCGGGGTATCTGCCCATAAACTGAAGTTTAACCATAAGCAGATCACATAGAAAGACCACAATGTTTAGCACACAAGTAAGTCTGCAGTGAAGTAGTGCAGAAATGTAGCATTTTAGAACGACCAACGTCTAGACCTTAATGCAGGAAGCCCACTGACCTCACAGGGTAGAGTTCAGTTAAAAGAATGGGCCAAAAGTGCTCCAGCCTGCTTTGCAGGAATGTTTGGTTTTTGCTGTCTAAGAGGGTCACAGCAGTTACTAAAAGCAAAGGTTTAATACTTGTTCAGACACAGATAACTTTAAGATAGTTTTGGCCAGTTAATAATGTCAAAAATATAGTATTTTTGAACCATTTGTTTTATTGGGTTCTCTTTTTTTTGGATCTTCTTGTGATGTTGGAATACAGAAAATATAAAGCACATATATATTTTTTTTTATATAAAGATTTATTGAATAAAAAAAAAAAAACTTTATATTAGTTGACCCAGCTGGGCAGGGCGTAGCCCATATCAGCAGAATAGTTCTTTCGACCTGACTTTGTTCACCAGTGGATGTCCCAAAAATTTTATACAGAGGGGGTGTAGAGGATAAACGTGAGCTGCATTGTAACACAGTTTTTTCTTTTGTGAGACTCAAACAGGACATTATTTTATTACTTTTTCACCACCAGAGCCAAAAGGCAGATAGGTACAGCACAGGTAGGGGTCAGATACAATAAGTTAAGGCTGTGAAATGACCTTAAAGACTTTGGCTAATGGCACGATAGCAGAAACTTGAGAAGTACTGTGACCTTGGTAGACAAAATCTCCTGACTCATTCCCACCCATAAAGAGTCATGCGATTCCAATCTGTAGCCATTCTTCTAGCCATGGGCACATTTTTAATGCAGAATCACTGTAGACAATGGAGCTTGGTCAAACCTGCAGTTCCCACAATCCTGGAATGCCTGGAAAAGTCAGAGTTTTTTAAAATGCTCGCCTGGTGAGGAATGAATTAAAATGCTTGAATTTTATTTCTTGTCTTCAGTAAAAGATTAATTATGTAGTATTTAGTATGTACAGTGTGGAAGCGTTTCTGATAATGAGTATATAGTTTATTGATTTCCTTTGTTGATGTTGCCAAATTGTTACTTTAGTAAATCATTTATTTCTTCAGTTATACCCCTGATTCTAATTTATTATTGCCCAAGACATTAGCAGTTCAAATTAAAAGCAGTATAGTACAAATTCTATACTGCTCAAAACGTTTGGCAACATACTACACATTATGCCTATGTTAAACCTGACTTTGCACAATTGGCCTTGCTCTCTCCGGGTGGTAGATGAGCTCGCTCTCTTTAACCATATCACTTCATTGTGATGCTGGCTGGCATGGTTGTCTGCTAGCCGATGCATCAGATCTGGGTACCCGGCATTTCCTCTGAGCATGTTGGATCAGTTCTAAAATGTTCTAAAAGTTACGTTGGCTGGTTGTGCATGTGTCGGAGGATGCATGTGTCAGTCCTCACCCTCCCAGAGCATTACATGTGTGATAGGGGGGGAGTGGGTTTAGTGATTGGCTAAAACTGGAGAGGAAAATATAAGATATATAGTGGAGCTTTTTGACCAACATGAGCCCTGTTATATCTGATTTTTGAAGAACCTCATAATAACTGTGAAGCATGGAGGTGGTGCACACCTGCACACCATTCTGCACACCACAAAGTCTGCTCAATTTCGATACTTTTACAAGAAAAAAATCTTTATGACTAAATTATGTCCAAATAAAGCAACCTTTAAAAAGTGTATTTGAAGTTATTAAAACTGAGCATGGACATTTTTAAGTCCATTTAGACTTTGGGAGTTTTATCTTAAAGCATAATGTGTATATGAGAACTCTTCCCGTAACATCAAGAATTTTGGCAGAAAGGGAAAAACATTACTGCAAAATGCTCAACAGTGGTTGAACAATGGTTTTCAACAGACAGACCTTTTTTTCCTCCTATATGGAGCAATCGTTTAAAGTCAAATTTCTGTGTAATTTTTCAGTTTCTTCTTCTTTTCTTTTTCTCTCTCAGGCTGAAAGTTCTTGCAAGTCCAGAGGCTGTACCTCTTTCCTGTCCCGTGTGTGTGAGTATTTTGAGCTGTCACTGCTGTCACACAGAGGCTTCCTCACCTACAGTTTGGCCGTCACTTTCTTCAATGCCGGCTATTTCATTCCTTACGTCCATCTGGTGGCCCACAGCCGCCTCATCGGATTCAGTGAGTACAAGGCTGCGTTTGTCATTTCTGCCACTGGCATGACGGACATTGTGGGCCGAGTGGTGTCTGGCTGGACCTCTGACCTTCGCCGCGTACGGACGGTCCACCTCCTAACTGTTTGGACTGGGTCAGTGGGCCTCTTTCTCCTGCTGCTGCCACTGTGCTCTCTCGGAGGAAACTACGCTGGACTCTTGGTGGTCAGTCTAGCGTACGGGTTCTGCGCTGGGGCTATGACACCACTGGTGTTTGCTGTGGTTCCAGAGATTGTGGGAATGGACCGCATGCTGGGAGCGCTTGGTCTACTACAGCTTATAGAGAGTGTGGGAGGCCTACTGGGAGCACCACTGTCAGGTAAGATGCTACCAAATGGTCATTATCACATTTCTTTTCTCAAGGCTGAGGCCCTCTGGGATCTTGTATGAAACTCACATTTTGCAGAATGTCAATTCTCCAAAAAGGAGTGCAACTGGCTCAAAAGCAGCTTGAAAATGACAGTTTCAGACTTCTCAGACAGCCTTTGGGTAACCTCAACATCACACAAATCTAAGAATGATAGATAGATCGATAGATCGATAGATAGATAGATAGATCACTTCATTTATCCCACGGGGAAATGTTTTTACAGCAGCAAAATTAAACAAGAGAGCAGCATAGAATAAAGGCACTTAAAATAGTAGTAAGAAGTGGCAAATAGGAAACAGTAAATCTGACTATAAATACAGCTATATTAATAAATACAGCTATAATATACATAATATAACCCAATTATATAAAAAGAAGTACTAGAAAAAGTGATTGCAGTGCGGTAATTACATTAATATAATGTAATATACAGAATGTGTAATGTAACAGTGCAGTAACTACATTAATATAATGTAGTGATGTAAGGCATCCTGGGGTATCAGTACAGTATAAGTGATAAACAATAGAGTTTTAAAGTGGCAGTGCAGATCACAGAGCTGTGTGGCAGTACATAGTGATGAACAGAATAGTGTCCGATTGAGAAACAGCGGGACTGTTCTATTAGTACACTCGGTGCACAATAATGTCCCGGCACAGTGACGAGGCGTTGTACAGTGAGATCGCTGTTGGGAGAAACGATCTCCTGTACCGTTCCTTGCTGCAGCAGAGCTGAAGGAGCCTGTTACTGAAAGTGCTCCGCTGCTTGACCAGTAGATCATGGAGGGGGTGGGAAGTGTTCTCCAGAATGGCAGTGAGTTTGCTCAGAGTCCTCCTTTCCATAACCACTTCAAAGCCTTCCAGAGAGCAGCCCAGGACTGATCCAGCTTTCCTGATCAGTTTGTCAAGCTTACTGGCATCTCCACTCCTGATGTTGCCTCCCCAGCAGATTGCAGCAAAGAAGACAGCACTAGCAACAACAGACTGGTAGAAGGTCTCCAGCATATTGCTGCACACCTTAAAGGACCCGAGCTTCCTCAGAAAGTAGAGTCTGCTCATCCCCTTCCTGTACACAGCCTCTGTGTTGGCCTTCCAGTCCAGTTTGCTGTCCAGGAGGACACCCAGGTATTTATAGGTGTCTACCCGCTCCACATGATGGTAATGGGACCGGTCGTGGTCCTCTTCCTCCTAAAGTCCACCACCATTTCCTTGGTCTTGGCCACATTGAGAATCGGGTGATTCCTCTCACTCCACACAACAAAGCTGTTAACCAGGTCCCTGTATTCTCCATCCTCATCATCCCTGATGCATCCGCCTACCACAGAGTCATCAGAGAATTTCTGAAGGTGGCAGAGTTATGACCTGTACTGGAAGTCAGTGGTGTACAGGGTAAAGAGGAAGGGAGAGAGAACAGTTCCCTGTGGTGCTCCAGTGCTGCTAACTAAGCACTCAGACCGGTTGGATTTCAGCTGCACATACTGGGGTCTGTCAGACAGGTAGTCCATGACCCAGGCAACAGTGGACCTGTCCACCTGCATTCTGTCCATCTTTCCCCTCAGCATCAGAGGTTGGATGGTGTTGAATGCACTTGAGAAATCAAAGAAAGTGATTCTCACTGAGGAGTTGTTGTGGTCCAGATGGGCGTGCACCTTCTGCAGTAAATAGATGACCGCATCATCCACTCCGACCTGCTGCTGGTAAGCGAACTGGAGGGGGTTCAGGAAAGGGCTGACCTGAGCACTAAGGTGTGTCAACATAATCCTTTCCAGGACCTTCATGACGTGTGATGTGAGGGCCACAGGTCTATAGTCGTTCAAGGAGAAGGTGGTATACCAAGATCACGTCAGAATGTATAGGCCATGTAAACACAGAACCGCTTTTCCAACATGTTGGTTACGCAGCTGTAAAGGACCCCATTTGCCATGACTGGCGGAGGCCTATGTAGCAAGAGATTTGGGGTAAGAGAATGTGCATCCGTACACAATAAAAGGTATGCTGAAGGTACATAGAGGGCACTCGTCGATATTTTACAGCCTTGTGGACCTTGCACAGATTCATACTGCAGAAATGCAAATGCCCTAGTTGACTTCACTGAAAGGGAGGAAACTGGCATGAACCTGCACCTGAAACAAACCCTGCAGAGGTTTACAAATCCAGAGTACAGTCAATGTTACAGCTAATGCCATTAAAATGTGACAAGATTTTTACTACTATAGGAAATGTTCACTCAGTCAGAGTAACAGTACATTAGCATCTCTGTGGAGATGGTATATACAGGGGTGCCATGCAAGAGCACTTTTCACATTAAGTGATACTGTGTCCTTTTTGAGCTTTTCAATTGCAAGTCTCAGCTGGTTATAAAAGTCAAGTCAGATTTATCTGTATAGCGCTTTTTATAACTGTTGTCGTCACAAAGCAGCTTTACATAATTAGTAATTAATAAAAGACAGAGACAAAGTAGAAAGAAGAAAATGTATAAAAAATAAACCATTTACAAAAATAAATAGTGCTGCTATTGTTGGATGTATATGTCTCTCTGCATTGGTTATTGTGTCTGAAGTACTGTATAGCGCTATGAAAAAAAGATATTTGCCCCTTTTTCCAGTTTCTTCTATTTCTGCATGCAGTATTTGTCACATTGAATTTTAATGAGATAAAGACAACTCGATTAAAGTTTTGTCCATTTGTGGATGATTGCTGTCCTGATTTTAGTGACTTTGTTTTGCATCTGAATTTAAATCTCTTTAGACTCCGGCATTGTGCTGCTAATTTAAGTGCTGTTTAAATTTAACAGGTTTAGCAGTAATCATGCCTGGGTGTGGCTAGTAAAATTCAACCCAATTGTCAAGAGAATTTGGTTAACTGCTTGCTTACTTTTTTCCATGGGTGATATAAGTTTTAAATCTTTATCTTGAATAAATGGAATGATCACTTAAAAGCTGCATGGTGTGCTTACTCGTGTTGTACTGGGAAGGGGCAAATACATTTACATTTATGGCATTTAGCAAACGCTCTTATCCAGAGCGACTTACTAAGTGCTTTGCTATTTACCCAAGAAAAGCCTTAGCTAGTTAGAATAGACCAATAATTCAAAGGATACCTCTAAGCTTAGACATTACTAAACACAAGACAATAAGGTGACCATAGTACTCTAATCGTCCAAGTATCCTTTGAAGAGGTGGGTCTTCAGTCTGCGTTTGAAGACAGCGAGCGACTCGGCCGTTTGGACACCCAGGGGAAGCTCGTTCCACCACTTTGGTGCCAGGACAGAAAAAAGCCTGGACGCTTGTCTTCCACGGATTTTGAGGGATGGCGGGTCGAGCCGAGCCATACTTGAAGCTCGAAGGGCTCTTGATATGGATCGGCTTTTGACCATTGCCATCAAGTACGGAGGGGCTGGTCCGTTCTTGGCTTTGTAGGCCAGCGTCAGGGTTTTGAATCTGATGCGGGAAGCAGCTACAGGAAGCCAGTGAAGAGAACGCAGCAGTGGAGTGACATGGCTGAATTTAGGGACATTGAAGACGACCCGTGCCGCTGCCTTCTGGATGAGTTGCAGGGGCCTGATGGTGCGCAGAGGAAGACCTGCCAGAAGAGAGTTGCAGTAGTCAAGTCTTGAAGTGACAAGAGACTGAACGAGCACCTGGGTGGCCTCTCTAGAGAGGAAGGGTCGAATTCTCCGGATGTTGTACAGGAGAAATCTGCAGGACCGAGTTACGTTTGCAACATGACTTGAGAACGATAACTGATCATCCATGACTACACCAAGGCTTTGAGCTTCTGTAGAAAGAGTGACCAGTGAGTTCTCAAAGGTGATGGCAAGATCATTTTTTGGTCCAGCAGTTCCCGGGATGTACAGCAGCTCCGTCTTGCTGGGGTTGAGTTTGAGGTGGTGAGGCATGCTGAGATGCGGGCAGAAACCTGTGTGTCAGACGGTGGGAAAGAGAGTGTGAGTTGAGTGTCGTTGGCGTAACGGTGGTAAGAGAATCCATGAGTGGATATCACTTTACCAAGAGAGCGAGTGTAGAGTGAGAAAAGAAGAGGACCAAGAACCGAGCCTTGTGGAACGCCAGTGGAGAGACTACAAGGAGCGGACGTGTCCCCCTGCCATGTTACCTGGTATGAGCGTCCCTGCAGGTACGATGCAAACCATCGCCATGCAGAGCCGGCAAGGATAGACAGGAGGATCTTGTGGTCCACTGTGTCAAAAGCTGCGGAGAGGTCAAGAAGGATCAGAACCGAGGACAGTCTGGCAGCTTTAGCTGCATGGAGCTTCTCTGTAACTGCAATGAGAGCAGTTTCAGTAGAGTGAGCAGCTTTGAAGCCAGACTGGTTAGGGTCCTGTAGATTGTTCTGAGTGAGAGAGAGAGAGACAGTTGGTTGTAGACAGAACGTTCGAGAATCTTTGAGAGGAAAGAGAGAAGAGAGATAGGTCTGTAGTTGCCGATGTCCAAGTTGTCCAGAGTTAGTTTCTTTAGGATAGGCACAACTCTGGCAGACTTGAAGGCCGATGGTACATGACCTGACAACAAGGAGCTGTTTATGACAAAGGAGATGAAAGGAAGGAGGTTTGGAGCGATTGTTTGGAACAGAGGGGATGGAACAGGGTCTAGTGGACAGGTGGTAGGATTATTGGAGGTGAGAAGATGTAGGAGGTCATCTGTGGAAAGAGGAGAGAAGCAGGTCAGAGAAGAGGGAGGAGGAGGGCAGTGCCTAGAGAGCGGGGTAGAGGCAGGGGGGAAAGATCGGCGGATCTTGTCAACATTTTCTTCAAAGAAGGAGACAAAATCTTCTGCAGACAGGGTAGTGGGAGGTGGGGGAGTAGGAGGGTTGAGGAGAGAGGAGAAGATGGTGAAGAGTTTGCGTGGGTCAGATGCAGATGATTCCAATTTCCCCCGTAGTAAGATGCTTTAGCAGCAGCAACTTCCGTTCTAAACCTGGAGAGAAGAGACTGATAGGAGTGGAGGTCGGAGTCGTGTTGTGAAAATACGTTTTTCACAGCACTGTAGCTCTGACATGGCAGGGCTTGCTGGCATAGGTCACTGCTGCTTGTCTGCATGGCACGAATTAAAAGGGTTGTCAGAATACTTTTGGACATGTAATGTAGATACTACTATATGTTACCACAAACTAAATGTCAATAAAGCTTTTAAATTGCACCCAATGCTGACACAGATGTGCAAATGGTTGCAGATAAATATAAATCTATTGGCACCATGCCTAACACGTGGCATGGGCTAGAAAGGTATAAAGCCCCCAGGTATTGAGCTGTGGAGCAGTAGAACCGAGTTCTCTGGAGTGATGGTGCTCCAGCCAGTACTTTTGGGATACGTTGAGGATGAGTTGGGGTGGTGATCATCCAACATCTATCAGATCCTTACAGAGATGCTTTGAAATCTTGTAGAGAGCCTTCACTAGACAGCTACTCCAACAGAAGCAGGACAAACTCTTTTTTTTTTACTACCCTTGATTTTGGAAGAAATAACAAGTATGAATCCAAGATGGCGCCGCGGAGGTGGCAGCCTGTTGCAGCAGCTCCTGCTCACCTCTGAGCTTTTTCCTAACTTTTTTCCTATTTAGAAGTTTTAAGTTAGGTTTTTGGTAGTTTAGTGTGCTATTGCTTTTTAAATTTTTATTTATATTATTATATTATATATGTGTATATAGTGTAAATTATGTATCTATCATTTTTTTTGTAACTGAGTGTCTTGCTATCCCTTTCTGCTGTGACACTGAGAATTTCCCCACTGTGGGACTAATAAAGGATTATCTTATCTTATCTTAAATGAGCTGGTGTCCCAATACTTTTGTCCACATAGTCTCTGTGCTGTATGTTCGTATTATCCTGTTCATTGTACTTATTGTTCTCTTTTTTTCTTCTCTTTTCTCAGGGTGGTTGAGAGACCTCACAGGTTCGTACACTGCTTCTTTTGTGGTAGCCGGTGGGTTCCTCATCATGGGCACCATAATAACAGCGACCCTTCCTCATTTCTTTTCCTGCACCAACCCTCAACCCCTATCTCCAAAGAAAAAGGCCAAAAACGAGTGCACTGAAGACGGGCTGCTTAAACAAACTTTATGTGCAGACTCTGCAGACCGCGAGAAGTTGCACTCTCTGGAGGATATACATTACTCGGGCAATGATTCAGGAAAGCCTTCCTATCACAATCGCACAATAGAACCGGGATCAGAAGCGGAACAGACACCTCTCACTGGAGACCGGACAGAGGCTGGGGCAGCGTGTGTGCGTGTTTGACCTTTGATTGGTGATTTTAAACTGCCTCTTTTTAGTGCAAAAGATTATAATGTGTTGAGAGAGAGTGAGGTCGTCACTGTAGCGAGACAAAAAAGAACCATCGTCAAAGTCGGCCACTTTGCATCACCTCAGGTAGGCGTGTAACGCACTTTGTATTTGCCACTTTCAGCTGTGGATAAGGTTCCTACGGTCCATGTTGATTCTTTACTGTGTCAAAGTTTAGGGTCTGATTATTGTCTTTCCATGTCTCTGTAGGCTAAAACATAGCCACTTCACACACAGACGCACTGACATATCATTGAAACGGAGGGCACTGCTTCTCTTCACATTTACGTATGCTGTGACCTCATTATTACCATAGTAACAGCCTTAAAATGGAATAAGATTTTATGGTCATGTCTAGATGCTTTCTGCCACACAGTGCACCTTCTATCATCAAACCAAATAACAGCGTCAGGATGTGATGCAAATTGAGGCCATTTGTTCGGTTTCTCCAAACAGCCTATGCTGCTGTACAGACACTAGACCAGTACACACTGTTACTTGCTGTCAAAATACCAAGCAGCGCTAAAAAAGCTAGAGCAGTGTCGGGGTTGAGCTGGAACCACTACCATTACCAAATTGAGGACTTCAACCCCCACCAAAGGTTCTTCACTATATAAATGGCAGCAAACATCGATCAGCCATTACATTACAGAACTGACCAGTAACATTGATTATCTTCATCTAGCCACTGTGGTGTCTGTGAAGTGGATATATTGAACATTTTTTGAGCAAGTGAGCTTGTATTGGAGGCAGGAAATATGGGCAAGCATAAGTATCTAAGCTACTTTGACAAGAGTCAACTGTGAATGCTAGACGACTGGGTCAGAACATCTCCAAAACATCAGGCAGGTCTTGTGGGGATGTCTGTTATGCAGTGGTCAGTACCTACCAAAAGTGGTCCAAGAAAGGACAACCTGTGAATCAATGACTGGGTCAAGACTAGCTGATGTGATCCATGGGGGCCAACCTCACAACTTACAGGACTTGCTGCTAACGCCTTGGTGGCAGATACTACAGGATGCCTTCAGAGATCAGTGTGGAGTCCATGCCTTAATTGGTCAGATCTGTAGGTGCCCCCCAGTGGTACTAATGTTATGGCTGATCTGTGTGTCCGCCAACAAACTTTTCCATATATAATAATTAGCCTAAGTGTAGGCTGTGGTAAATAAATAACCATTAGGAATTCAGCAGCATTCCAGTTTTTAAGAAAACAGATCAATTGGAGAAGCACAGCAGGAATTTAGCACTCGCTTCAGCAGTGTCCGCAATCGCAGATGGACATGCAATGTCACATGATGAAATCAGAAACGTCCCGCTACAACGTTTTTGCTGCTTTATACAAAAAGAACATTTGCAATGTGCTCATTTTTTCCCCTCACCTGCTCAATTTTGTTTATTTTACCCAATCTTAAATACATGGAGTGCATTAATAATATCATGATGTTTGATCACTGACCTCTGGTAACTTCTGGTGAAATCTGATAAATTCCTGTATTTTTTTTTATTATTTTTTTATATGAATATATACCTATCAACCATAAAATTTAGTACTACCTCCTTGTTTCTACACTCAACCTACCAAATAGGAGCACTTTGTAGTTCAATAATTCCAGACTGCAGTCCATCTGTTTCTCTGTATACTTTGTAAGCCTCCTTTCACCCTGTTCCTCAATGGTCAGCACCCCACAATACCACGACAGAGCAGCTATTATATGGATGTAGTCCTTCAACCATAAATATTCAGCCAACAGCATCCTGTAGGAAGCGTCCTGTGACCACTAATGAAGAACTAGAGGATGACCGACACACACTGTGCAGCAACAGATGAGCTTCCATCTCTGACTTGCACTACATCTACAAGGTTGGCCAAGTATGTGGTGGACAGTGGACAGTGTTCAGAAATTCCAGCAGCAGTTTGCTGAATGAAATGGACAATGGGTGTAGAAAGGAGGTGGTGTTAATGTTATGGCTGATTGATGTTTTTTTTTTTGTTTTTTTTTCTTCTTCTTCAGTATCAGCCCTACCATTTCCAATGTGAGAACTGCTTTACTCGTACTTGAAAACAGAAAATGCTGCTTATCTGGAAAGCACTTTTCAAAAACCACATAAACATGCTGAGAAGGTGACCTTTGCTCTTTTGGCATTAGCAAAGGCCCATTCCGATTACACACAGAATTAGTGCTGTGTAACGTGCTTTTATAGTACTTTATACTTTTAAACTTCTGGACTCTCAGCGAGTCTGCACTAACATGCCTTATGACATGCTGATGTTTTGCTTTATTTATAGAAGTCTGGTTTTAGGGTCTCTGACAGAGGTTACGTTTAAATGTGGGTAAATCTTGATGTTGCTCAGTTAGCACCTGTGGCACTCATCACAGAAGTGAACAATGCGAGCCAAATTTGATGAAATTTGATGCCATAGAAACTACCTTGTGTTTTGCCACTGTGGCAGTTCTTAGAACTGAGAAGAACCACTACAGGAAAGGACTGGTGACTTATAAGGTGACGTTTTCAAAGGACTGTGGCTGGACTGATTTATTATTATACCAAACACTTACTGGGTGACCTAGCTAAGCTGAACTTGTACATATTTAGCCAGCGGTGTGTTGCGAGAAGTGTTTTGGTTCAGTGGATGGACACAGCCACTTTTACAATTACTCTTTCAACATCTTCTACCAGCTTCCCTTACATGACTGTCCACCATAGGCTTGTCAAATTGGACATTATGTCCTGAATGGCTCAGCAGAATCTTGATTTTTAGCATTAGGTCTGTTCAGCCTTCTTGAGATATTTATTGGAGTTTGGACGTTTATTTGTATTTATTGTACAAAAAGAATCAAGCTTTTTAAGGGTTATAAGGATGACTAGGGTTGTTTGGTCTTATATCAGTTGCCCTGACTACAATGTGAAGGCCTAGATAGTATCATAGGTACCCTAGGATATTTCTGGTAGTTTTTCTAATGTGTAGTTTTTCTAATGTGTAGTATGTCATTCTTGTTATGGGTTAGCACTTGAAATATTCGGGCCAGAAACCTGTCCAGCTGTGTTCTTTAGTTTTCCTTGAACACACTGAGGTGAGCAGCATGTTGGTGGTACTAATACTTTTAGGAATAGACTTGATTTGCTTTAAGCTAAACATATGAGCCTTAATCTCTGTTATTGCCTCCGTTACTGCCAAGCCTCATATTCACACGACAGAGAAGTCTCTTTATCTGCCACACACAGGAATCCACTGGCTTTACAAAGACACATATAGCTGCTGACTGTTTTGAAAGCATCCTGCTGTTCACAGATGATCGCTGTTGTGATCATAAGATTGATCACAAGTCAGTAACCGGAGCAGACGAGTGCATTTTTAATGACATAGCTTTTCTTATTTGATAACTAATATTTATAAAATTTAGAATGAATTGTTTTTTTTCCACTCTAACTCGCGATGAATTTAGACTTGTGTGCAACAATTAACTAAAGACTAAAGTACAGGTCAGTGCACTAAAAGAATATTGTGTTTTCTGTTGAAATTGATTTCTTGAATCGAACTACGAGGCTGAGAATAGCTGACTCTGGCTCTTCTTTTCTGTCTGACGACATGACATCATGTGCCTGTGGTTCTGACCCTGTTTTGCTGACATACTCATTGTTTTGTCCAAGAATAATGACTACGCACAAATATAGATGCTTCTTGTGTTGTAAGTTTAGTTCTGGTTCTACTTTGAAATAAAAGTGTTTATTTAAGGGTTGAAAAATCATGTCCCTGTGTGGTTTTTGTTTGGATGTTCTTGAATGAATGGAGATGTACTGTTTATGTGAAAGACTACGGGCTCCTGTGTGGCACTACCATCCAAGCGTTGGACATTGCTGGTCTGATCTTCGATGATGCCACAGCCATCCATGGCCTGGAGGTCCTAGAGAGCACGACTGGCTTAGCAGTGTCTGGGGGGGTGGGATGGCCCTCTCTCACACTGCAATGAGTCTGAAACCAACTGAAGCCGGTTATGCAGCGCTTCCTGGCGCTGTTGTATCAGTGACAGTTAAAAAAATGAGCAGCTTGACTGCACTGCAGGACCTTGGAGGGGGTATTGGCAGTCCAAAATGGGGAGAAAAATGGGACAATTTATATAAAAAAGAAAAAACACAATGAATGGTTTTAAAGCTCATAGTACAATTTGATGACAATTAATTGTATTCATCCTGAGCTTTATATGGCTTTACAACAACATCAGTAGAGGAACTGTATCATTTAACCAAACAATGTTCTTGAATGTATTTTATTGTACTGTATCTATCTATCTATCTAGAGATAGATACTAATCCATTTATTTATTTATTTTAAGTACTAAACTTTAAAATAAGTTGCTTTTAAATGAAGACCTTTACTTGAGATGAGGGTTGAAGGAGGCTACAGATTTGAGACACCGCAGTAAAGGCCCTTTGGGTCACACAGAGGATGGGGTTAATAATATCCTACAGTTTAATAACACAGTTTCAGCCAAATAATAAGGATTTTCCTTAAGCTACCTTTAAAACAAATCAAACATTGGTGAAATAAAAGATAGGGGCAATAAGGGTTTGCTCTCATGCAAGAAACATTTATCTCCATTTTAACAGTGGTTCTCTACTTCATGTCAGAATGTCATAAAGTATGAACAAATAGAAATGCTCCAAAATTACTTGGAATTAATTCATTTTAGATTGACCTCCATTAATAGTTATAAAGGTTTTTCTCTACTCCTGTAAAGTTGCCATTTTGTAGATTTTCCCTAAAAACTAACCTTTTAATCAGCATGATATTAAAAAAATTCTCTGTAAATGTCTACTTTATCCTACTTTGTATTTTACATTTTTGGAAAGGCATTGTGTTGTGTTATTGCTCATTTAAGTCCATCTTTACTGTTTGGTCTCAATTACTAATATAATTGATAGTGACAGCCCAGAAACACACACACACACACTACAGCAATTGATCTGAAATGTTTCTGGATGTCACACAGCTAGAGGAAGAAATGTATTAGCAAGCAAGTTTATTTTTTTTTTTGCATAAATCATGTGATGCTTGGGACAGGCATGCATAAAAAAGTTTATATAACAGTTGAATAAAAGTCATTAAAAAATACCATTTTAAAAATAAAAATTCAACATTCCAACTTCCAGCTTATGTTCGATTTGGACAAAATCTACCAACACTGTGTTTCAAAGCGTGGAATAAAAGCACTGTTGTAAGTATACCATTTACACTGAAATTGAGGAACACCAGGAATCTACTAAAATATAAAAGTAATTTGCCATATTGCTGGAATGAAAGAATGTGGGAAACCTGGAGCAGTGCAATTTAGCTGGACAGCAAAGGGCTAATTCCCTTTAGAGCCCTCATTAGTACCATGAAGGTTAAGAAATTGCTGGTGATGACTACTATACACCTATGAACTGAACCGATAACTAGAGCATGGCGTGGCTCAGGCTCAAAGATCAAGAGTGACTGCGCGCGCACCCACACACACATACACACACACACGGAGATAAGTGCAAGCTGGCTTACAGTGGCACACACTTCACAACTATGCTTTCTTTTCTTGCGTCATGGCCATAGCCAAGGTGACATGGCATCAAGCAAGAGGCAATTGACCTACCTGTTTCGCCTAGAAAGGTTTATATCTTTCATAGCAACTGTTGCCAGGTTGGACAAGCTTTACAGAACACTGCCAATAGATCTCATTCGATTCCTTTCTCACTCTAATGGGAAACTGTATTCCTGCTACAGAACCTTATATTTACAGTGTGTAAAGTGCTACACTACCCAGCTAGAGCTAACTGAAATGGGGCAACAAATAATTTGCCACTATGCTAACATTAGCTCAAATCACACAAAGAAAACTGTGAGATCTTTCACAACCATTGTGAAGAATTCATAACCCGCTTAAAACAAAAAACGCTTATTTTGACAAAAACAATGTGTTACTCACTAGCTTGAATAAGACATCCTGAAAATGTTCTGGAAAGATGATCCAACCAAGGCTGCTTTTCCAGGCGGAACACTGATAGGTCTGTTATGAAGTAACTAAGTACTATTTTCACGCACGTTGGCATGAGCAAAAGATGCGCAGCAGTGCCACCTGGTGGTTACGGGGTTTTCATGTCAGTGCTGCGCCGTTTCAGCTTCTCTGGGTTGTGGGAGGCCATTTGGGAGAAATCTCTGAAGATATCATGGTAGGTCTCATCACCTGCAATGAGAAAGAGAAAGAAGAAGGTGGGGACAGTGTTAGGCCAGGTGACGGGGTGGTAACTGGTGAAAAAGTACTGGCAACATTTCCATTTCCATTCAATTTAATTTAATTTCCTTCTAATAAAATAACATTTCAACCACAAAATCTGATCTTAGCAATTTAATCTCAAGGTTAAATAAGCATGTTTAATGAGGTCTAATTAAGGTAACTATGTCATCAGTAACTGCTAATACAATACTCTAGACATTTCAGCCAGCGCACACTTCATCCTCTCTCATTACACGTAATCTAATGTGTGCTTTGCGTCTCACGCACTGGAGTTCTTCTATCCCTGTTGTACATTTTCTTTGCAAACATACTATTAAATAAATGAATGTTGAATAAACTGAATGATGAATTCAGGGAACAAGTTGTAGTTTATTCCGATTCCTTTTCCATTGGAGTGATGTGCTGCTATAAGTGATAGGTTAAGATGATGAGTATCTTGTACTGACACGCACACACATTTACAGACAGTGGAACAGACACATATACAGGACGATACACACGCACACACACACACGAACAGACACATATATAAGAGTAATACACACACACACACACACAATTACTATTTGTTTCATTGATCTCATTATCATGGAGTGATGAGACACAAACAGATTAATGAATAGAATGAAGAAACAGTGATTAGAATCTGAATGTTCAACAATGACAGTCTGAAAACAGAGTCTTCAACTCCTGTCCTGGAGATCTACTGCCCTAGAAAATATCTGATTCCAATATTCAGAAGGCCTTGACTAGCTGGCTCCAGGTTTGTTACATTAGGCTCAGAACTAAACTCTGCTGGACATTATGTCTCCAGGAGTTGGGCTTCCCTGGGCTGATTTAAAGAACTCATATCCTCCATTTTCTGTATTTATGGTTGTTCTTCAGGTCCACTGACAACATTTGAGTGGTTTTCCAAAAATAGTCATGATTCAATATTACACAACCATTTCCGATCTGTATCCTTCAGCTTTAAACAGACTGGTTTTGTTACGGTTCTGAATTCTGAATGACTGACCTGTATTTTGCCTCATTCAAAAAGCACTCCGAGCTGAAACACTCCCGAGGACTGCTATATAAATGGATAGACTGAATTGGTGGAAATATGTAAAATTATTTCTAGAATTCTAGTTTCTAGAATCCAAGATGGATGCACTGCTTATCAAATGCAGGTGCATTTTACATTTTATTGGCATGGCAATTTATTTGTCTTATTAAATCAGTCGTACACACACACACACACACACACACACACACACACACACACAATACTGTCCAACCGTTGACGTGTTTCTACGGTGTTTGGATGCACAAAACACAGCATAATGTGTAATCATCTTGTACTGCTAACGATGCTATCCCACATAAAAAGTGGGCCACATTTTAGTTAAATTTGCCACACCAGGAAAAGACTGTCAAATCAGTAGTGGTAAACTCTAATGTCTTTAGCTAACTGTTTTATGGAAATATTTTGGAAAGCAGCCAACTGGTGTGTGACATCATTCCCAGCTCTGACATCAGACTTCAGAGGTAAATGGAACGAATGGATCGTTATTAGCTGAATGCTAAGTGTTAACAAGTTCATAATTTCACCTACAAAAAGCTACAGTTTATAGCGGGTAGTCCCACATATCACAATACACTGTCTCTATCAGACATGGGAGTTTCATTCCCAAATACAAATGCCAGTGCTAGAAAAAACTGTAGATTACATTGGAGGCATAATCAGATGATGCGTCTCTCTGAAATTGAGAATTTAAAGACATGCTTTGTGTTCATGGGCAGGAAAGAAAGGTGGATGTAGATCGGAAAAAAACAAATGTTTTCCTTTAACTACTAGAGGTTGTGTTTCTTAAATTTGACTGCGAAATGCTCCCTTTATTAAAGGCACCAGAGGTTAGTTACCATCACAGGGGCCCTTTAAGAACAGCAGAATGAAAGTAAAGCATCTTATCTTTTCAGCATGTTTAGTGTCAGAAAAGCATTTGTAAGTGAAAGCAGGGATTTGTGCCAGAGCATTGCAAAAGCACTTTTACATTCCTTTTCCTTTTCTCCTAAAAACACTGAAACACCAGGTAGACTGGTAGCTAGAGCCAGCATGGGTGGTATAGGGAGTGAAAATGTTCAGTGTTGGTAAAAGTGTTAGTTTTGCTTTTACAGATGAGCTGGTAGGAGATGAGGAAAAGGAAGTGAAGGCAAGGCAGCTTGCCAGATCGATTACCTGTGGCACGCAGCGTAGACGACACACTGCAAGCAGTGGACACTTGGCCGTCCATCTCAGGACACGCACACACATACATACATCCACAATCAGCAACACATATACATACACAGAGACACTGACAAAAGGACAAGCTGCCATTATGAAGCTCCTCAGTAAACAACTGATGCAAAAGACAAGAACACTGCGAGTCAGCACAACTGCAAGAGTCCCGCGCTGCAACACAGAGCAACATCTGAAAGTATTACACTCCATAACCAAACACAAAAGGTTACTGCATGTGTCAACTGCTCTTGAATTTGGCAGTAATCAATGCTAAACCACTTAGTTATAACGAGTCTAGCTATGTCTCAAAACAAACAACTGAGGTAAAAAAAAAAAAAAAAAAAAAATTCACAAGTTTCCCTTGGGAGACAATCCCTTTCTTAATGCTTTCACAATGACTGCTTCAATTGCTTCAATCCAGTTTAGCATGAATAAAATAAGAATTAAGAAGATAAAGTACTAAGTAATACTAAAACTAATAAACTAAAAGTACTAACAACACACATTCCTTATGTACATATGTACAACTTATTAAATATCAATAGGTTTTATAGCATGTTTACATTAGATTACACTGTATTTGACACTGTCAACATAAATATGACTTATTCTAGCTCACTGTTGGCCTTCTTTAAGTGTGTGTGTTCATAGTGTTTTATCACATTGCACATGTCCACGAACGTAATCAAACATCATCACAGCATGGCACACTGTTCTAATGCATCCTTTCTATTACTACTCATTTGCCACTAAGGTGGTTTCTGAGTGCCTGAAAGCTTTTCTTGGTTTGACCAATCAGATCCCCAGACCCGCCCCCACCAGCACAACCCTCAGAGTGACCTGATTGGGCGAAGCCATCCATCTCTCGCATCTCTTTGTTCATCTTGGCTATTCGGAGGCTGTGAATAAAGAAATAAATCAAACAAAGGAAAATTAATCAAATCAAAATCTGACACTTTCGGCTCATCTCAGAACAACTGCTTTAATGGTATGATAAGTAGCGTGTTAAAGATCACAAATAACATGGTTCAGGAAGCACATGACCTGCGGATTAATTGTGGAATTAAAGCCACTGTTTTTTTTAACGATAATAATTCCCCCTGGTCTGGACACAGAGCTTCAGTAAAAACATTCAGACTGAGTGGCTGTCTGGCATGTAAAACCGCTATGGTTTGTAAACACTGCGTCACAACGCATTGAGCATGTAACACATGTAACACATCAAGCATGGCCACACACCTGCAGCAACATCTGAACCATGAAATTAATGATCTGTTGCACCATTCATTACAATGTTATGTTGTAATGGAAAAGAATAGAGCATACTGACTCAATGTTTGAGAACCCAAACATTTGGTTAGTGTGCCACATCTGTGCATGATGTTTTCTCTCTTTTACAATGGTATCATTGGCTTGGTAGTTCTTTGATGTACTGTTGTTTATGGATGTCTAGACAAACGCAGTGTAGTGGTAGCTCTCCTGGGGATCTACCTTCCTGGAGACTTTACCTCCAACCTATTGTTTCCTCCTGATCCATCTTATTGCCTTCAGATATGTCTCCCCCTCAGACAAGCTCATCATGCTATACCAGTAAGAATACTTGAACAGGACTAAAATGTTTGAACTGTAAATTGCTCTGGAACATCTGAGAACATCTGCCAAATGCCAAAAATGTGAACATAAAAAGAAACATTAAATAAATGCACCACTGTCAATGTTAGAACACATTTAGAACAATGTTCATGGGCGAAAACCTTACAGGTAGAGGTCTGCACCCCCACAGAACCCACTAAAATATCTTATGGCGTGGGGGTATTTTTCTGTGCCGTGTTTGGAAGCAGGCGATTAACTAGCTCAGTGTGGTCAACTGGTATCATATGTTAAGTAGTGTGTGATTTAGAGTAAAGGCATAGTCTACAAAAAATGTGCATATTTTACCAAAACTATATTATTAATTGTTAATACTTTTACTTTGTGGTAAGTGGAAATAAAAAGCCTTAGGTGGAGTTACTTCACAATAATAGTAAACAGGCCGGATGAACAAAATATCAGTATTATTTCAGCTAAATTTGCACACCCATTACCTTCTATGGGACTGCACAAAGGGGAACTGGCTGCAACTGTACACTGAGGCACCCAAAAGACGGGCACACAAGCCGAATGTTTGGATTTGCTGGTGTTTGTTGGAGAAGTCAACAATTCTTCAGTCTACAATTACTAAATTAATATATATAAATTAATAATTCCCTCAGTCTTTTTACTGCTTTTATGTACACCCCTCAACCCCCAATCCCACCCCCCCCTCCAATCCCACCCCCTTTTTACTCACAGTGTAACAATGTCAGCGTTTGCACTTTCTACAGCTATGGTGATCGGGTCTTTTTGATTGACGTCCTTTGCATTGTAGTCAGCTCCTCTCTTCAGAAATAGACACACCAGCCTACCACAACACACACACACACACACACACACACACACACACACACACACACACCTCAATAAGATGACCTTGTGCATACAATTTTAATTACAGATATTTCACAGATGTGCTAAACATCACTGCACTGCAGCATGTGTGTGTACCCTGTATGTCCAAGTATAGTAGCATGGTGTAAAGGTCCTCTTCCATCAGAGTCTGCTTGGTTAACGCTAGCGCCGTTCTGCAGAAGGAATTCGCACGCTGCCAGAGAATTCTGTAAAGAGAAATACATATCAAGACTGGCACTAAGTCACAATGGTGATTGTTTTTTAACAGCAATTATATTAATGTTTAAAAAAAATGTATTGTAAAAAAGTGGTAATTGTTGGTTTTATTTAACGAATGTCGACAAACCATTCTTTCATTTGACCTTAGTAGACAAACTTTAACTTCAAAGATGTTGTGAAATGCTGCATTGAATTTTTATTTGTTATTTATGTGTTCTAGAGTTATACCTACATTTAGTGTCATGTGACAGATCTCCTTCACATGATTCTAACAATAAACACAAAGACTGCATCCCAAAACCACACACACACACACACACTAAAAAGTATACACTAATCGGCCACTTCATTAAAACCATCTCTTTGTTTCTACACTCATTGTCCAATTTCTCAGCTCCACTCACCATAAAAGATCACTTCTGTAGTTCTAGAATTACAGACTGAACTCAATCTATTTCTCTGCATACTTTGCTACCCTTTCACCTTATTCTTTGATGGTCAGGAACCCACAAGACCACCACAGAGCAGCTATTATTTGGGTGGTGGGTCATTCTCAGCACTGCAGTGACACTGACATGTTGGTGGTGTATTAGTGTGTGTTGCGCTGGTGCGACTGGATCAGACACAGCAGAGCTGCTGGAGTGTCCACTTACTATTAGACACTCCTACCTAGTTGGTCCAGCTTGCAGATGTAAAGTCAGAGACAGATTGTGTTGGTCATTCTCTAGTCCTTCATCAGTGGTCACACAGGCTGAATATTTCTGGTCGGTGGACTATTCTCAGTCCAGCAATGGCACTAAGGTGTTTACACTCAGGCAGCACTGCTGTGTTTGATCCACTCGTACCAGCAAAACACACACTACAGATTATAGAGCTTATATAAAAATTTAACTAAGTGGTCCTATATGGTGTATAAGTGGAAAAGCTGATAAAATGGACAAGGAGGGTAAAAACAAAGGGGGGGTTTTAACGAAACTGGTCAAAGCATAAAAACAGTACATTATCATTGAATGTCAGACATTGTAGTTGGTAACTGGACTGGGGAGTAAAAGAAAACGCATTTATTATTACTCACTTTGGATTTGCCCACGTCCATTAGTCATGACATTTTCACAAAATGTAGATTCAAATATTTTTTGTAGATTCTAATAATTAGTACAAAAACAGCTAAAATGTTTTTGCATGACAACGAAAATATATTACAGGAAAGACCATTCTCAATTACAGAAATGAGTTTTATAACGGCGACAATACCTGTGTATGATAAATACAACACAAGTGTAGCCAATTGTACGCTGAACACTTCTGTGCTGTTCAAATGTCACTTCTTGTTACAACACACTCTCAGAAACACAGTCTGGCCTTCTTTGCTGTGCTTATGATGCGGACACCATAAAACACACACCACAAAAAATAAATAAATAAAAATATCACACACACATCTCTCACACACACGCGCACACTCACCACGCTAGCGGCCTGTATGAGTGGTGTTTTGCTCTCCTCGGCTACATTAACCCAATTGACGTCAGCTCCGTGGGCCAGAGCATCAGCCATGACCGGGAAGTGCTGAAGCGCTGCAGAACGATAGAGAAGAGCGCCGGGGTGAAGACCACTCAAATCTTCCTCTTCGTCATCTGCAGACAAAAACACAGACAGCAGAGGTGAGGGTGTATTTGTGTGTGGATTAGAAGGTCTCTACATGACATGTCATCACTGTGTCTGACAATGTATTATTACCCAGGAGAGGATTACACAGAAGATCACACAACTGCTGGCCCAGCTAAACGTTAAGGACGCACCCATAATGCCACTAAAAGACTATGTTTATTTTCCTGTACTGTTCCATTGTAACATGACACATACTTCTGACACATTTCATTCATGCTTATTTTCATGTGCAGTTGGTGTGTTTATTTTGAATAGTTTTAATTCCTTTTGGGTCCAATAGATTTTGCATACTTGTTGGTTTAAGCAACAACGTGCAAGTCTCATATCTACACAGACCAGTGTGTGCTGATCTGAATATATGTATTTGTTTGTGCATTGATACTATTATTTGTAAGTACTGGATGTACTTAATGCTGCTTTAAGCATATAAGACAAATGCGATCACATTTATGTCAGAATTGGTATTTCATGCTCCTGGGCTCCCCCTACTGTTGGGAGGCATAGTACATGCTCTGAGCCAACCCTGAATGACATGCATTTTTGGACAAGCTGAGAGACAAAGTGAAAGAGAAATAAGCATGTGGAATGAACGCAAAAGATTAACATTACAGGATTTTACACAAATACTGGTTACTTAGTGTTATGCAGTTCTCATGAGAGTCAACCTATTAAGAACAGATTCACACTGCCAAAACATAAAAAAAACAGTAAAAATGGCAATGCAAGATTTTTGAATGATAGCAATGATATGCATCATATATACAATCAATGGTTCAAGCTGATTGTAGCCTCATGTTTTCATTCCTACAGCTCATGGAGTGTTTACTGCTCCTAGACTTATCCAGAGGTCTCCCAAAGCAAGACAGGATTTACAGCAAGGCAGTAGTTGAAAATAATTACTATCAAGATAGCCCCAATGGCCATTTAAAAGCTGTGTTCGAACAATAGAGCTCTACAGTCATTGGTCTACTTTCAATACTGTTTTTAGGATGCCATCACAGTATTCATCACAGCTGCACAACACAAGTGTTCAATACCAACTCGACGGACGATGAAGAAAGGGAGAAGCAGAGTTTAAAATGACAACACTATCATAAAAAGCAGTTAATCATGTATTAATGTGTAAACAAAATGAATGAGTAAAAACATATATATGTGTGTGTGTGTGTGTGTGTGTGTGTGTGTATATATATATGTATATTACCTTTGCGAGTGTCTATACTATTCATTATTTCACTTGGGGTCAGGCCTGCAAAATCCAGCACAGCATTAATTTAGTTAGTATGTGTTCATCTCTAGGCCAACATAAACCTTCAAAGATATGCAACTGTATGCATTTGTAATAAATACAGACTGCATGTTTGTGTGTATGAATGTATGTAACCTGTAAGGCGTGGCAGGGTGGCTCTGTTGGGTTTGGGTTTGAGGGCAGGCCGTATGCCCGGTCTTTCCTGTGTGGTTGCTCGGTTACGACGTGCGCTAGAACGGCGCAGGGGTGGGGCACGACCTGTTTCAGGAAGCTTGTGAATAAATTTCTTCTCCACATATTTTGAGCGTATCCATGACTCTTTATCCTGCCTAAGAAAAAACAGAACAATGCCGTCTTTAATTCAGCAGCACACAGACTGCTACTGTTTCCTGCCTTCTAATAAAACAAGGCTCAAGCTCAAAATATGACCAATTGTCAAAGGTCATTATTCGTAGAATTCATTCTATTAAAAAACAAACATTTAATTCACTATATTTTTAAATGCTTGTGGACACCCCTTATAATTAAGAAATACAGCTACTTTAAATAGCACACAGATGTGCAAATGCACAAACAGCTTGTCTAGTCCCTGTAGATGAATACTGTTAATAGAATAGGACCCTCTAAAGCAGATAAATATAAGGCCTATTGGTACAATGCCTAATAGCAGAGGGGTATTAGTGAAACTTTTTTCTGGAATTATGCTGCTCTATCCAACATTTTAACAACTAATGCTCTTGTCGCCACTAGGGCTTTATTTTATCTTCACATACACAGATGCATTTTATTTGATTATACAAGTATCAAAAACAGCTGTAACACCAACAGTGTTACCTGTCTTTCCTTTCTGATGTGCATGTAGGGAAAAAAAAAGAAGTTACTATGAAAGTGTAAAATAAAATGAGAAGTGATGATCTAGTAATTCATTTAAAAACAATGTCTGACTGAAGTAAAAAAGAAAAACTTCACCATGTAGACAGAAGAGGGCAGTAAAGAGAAAGTTTATAAAAGCTATGGCTCCAAACCATTTGAATGTAAAATCTGTAATGTACATGTAGTGAGCATTTGTTTGTGTGTGTCCTGAAGGACAGTGTCCCACCCCCCCCAGGACCTGGGTTGGGGACTACTGGTGTAGGTGGTAGAAGGACAGCAAATAACAGGATGCACTGCTTACCTGGGACTGGAGGGGTGTGGTTTCTTTATAGTGATCTCTTCAATGCGTGCCTCATAGATCCGATTAATAGCAGCATTTCCTAACTCACACATCAGCTGGAGAGGGAGATATATAAAAATATATAGAAATTGAATAATTTCAATTGAATAAATTGAAAAATAAAGAAGAGAAAGAAAAGACTGTGAGAATGCGAGTGTGAGAATGCAATGGTTTAAGAGTGTGAACAAATGAATGTCTAAATGATTAATATAAAAGTGTCAGATGTCTAAATCAGGGGGAAAAAAGGGAAAACACAGATGTGTGTATGTGTTCATACTTTGATTAGTTCTGGCTCCCAAGAGTCCAGAGTAAGAGAGCGCACTTTGGAAAAGTGGACACCCAGACTCCTATAAAGTTAGAAAAGATGTGTGAACATAAGATTAGGATTGTTTATGAAGCAATTTAAAGCATCATAAAATCTTTAGTTTCACCATAATTTGATTCAATTTGATTATTTTGATTAATTCACAATGAAGGTTTTTTTTTTATTAAATTTAAAAAATAAATAAAATTGTATTAATTTAATTAATTTTTAAGGCCACTGGACTAGCTCTACACAGAAATAAAAAAACAACATACCAACTAGAACTGTCCTTAATTCAATTTGAAACCAAATTCTTTTTTCATCCTAGTCAGCAGTCTCTGTGCTTGTGAGTGCAGATGTTTTACCTGTGTATTCCAGAGCAGGTAATACAGAGTGTTATGCCCAGGTTAATGGAAGCCCAGTCTGGTCCTGGCTCTCCACAGTCACAGCAGTGTCCATTCCCTGGTATAGCCTGCACCTCCTCCAGTGCCTTGCAGCTTGAATCTTGCGTCTCTCCACCAGTCAAGTTTACGCTGCCTGCTGATACAGAGCTGAGGCGCTCTCTCTGATATATACACACACACACACACACACACACACACACACACACACACACACACACACACACAAGAATGTCTTCTATGCTTCCATGTGCTCTGCAGTGATTCATACTGATGTTTGACCTAATCTCAATCTCCAATGCTTGGTAATCCATTGTCATCAATTCTGTAATGACTTCAAAACCTGACTCCAAAGGCAACCTGACAAGCTTTATGCAGATTCACAACTAAACGTAGCACAACAAGTAAGAAAATTTGTGTTTGGTAGATTATTCTTTTGTTGTAACAATGCCTCTTGGCAATACATCTTATTCATCATCCCAGACTGTGGAAATATAGGATTGCCACTGGTTGCAGAACTTATTCTCAATATCTCTCTGCACTGAGATTGCCTCCAATGATGACAAGCCTCCTTTTTCCAATGAGGGAGATGCCACTCCACACAATCACACTGCCTCCACCAAAAAATGTAAACAGTGCAGTAATCAGCATAGCTTTCTCTGCGTCTTCTCCACACTTTGACCCTATGATCCAACTACCATAGGCAGACTCTGGACTCATCGCTGAACAGAATGTTCCTTCACATGTTCAGGTTTCAGTGAACGTGTTTTACTTACCACTGTAGCAGGGCTCATGCTTATAGGTGATTGGCAGCACCTGGGCGTACCAGAAGCTCAAAGCAAGTGTTGATAACAACCACAAATAAGTTTGGCAATGGCAGAGAAGATTTGGCAAAGATTTATTGCCAAGAATCATTGTTACAACAAAGAAATAATCTACCAAACACACATTTCCTTACTTTTTTGTGCCAAGTTCATTATATAGAAGCAAATAATAAGAAAATCTTCTGATTTAAAAAAAAGGAGATTTCATGAATATGGAAAACAAATACCTTTATGATAAATAGAAGAGAGTGCTGTTCACTGCACAATAGTATAATTTGGAATTTCAGAATTTCGAAACTATGCTCAGTGGTTCTATATTCAGGTCTATGTTTTTATATATATTCTGTATTTTATATTTTGTAAATGTAATACTAGTAAGTGCTGAAACAGAGCTCTGGGAGATCTAGATGGTGTGTTTGTGTGTCTTACAGGGCTAAGTGTGTCCTCTCTCCTCTCCTGAAATGCTGAGGCGATGCTGTTCTGTACAGCACTCATCCAGCCCTGTTGCTGTCGCTCTGAATCTGCCTGCAATAGACAGCTCCTGCTCACACACACACACACACACACACACACACACACAGAGAGATAGAGTTTAGAAACACATGCTAGCCATAACTTACATGCACAGTCTGCTTCAGTAAAACTTCACATTCATTCACAATAAATCAATGCCACTGCAAGCACACACGCACCGCATTCCCTTACTCACTTGGAGGGAGAGACGACCTCAAAACAGAATCTTCTTTCTTGCTCAGTGCAGGGTTTCACTGTGCACAGACGCAAGTCCTCCACCACTACCGTTGGCTGCTCCTAAAAGGCAAACAGTAAATGTGTGTGAGTAAGAGAAGAGAGAGAGTTGTACATTGTTCTAAGCTTTCTAAAACGACGTGAACCTTACTTTGAATTTTTTTTGGTAGACCAGCTGGTTTTTCTGAATGGAGAACCACCGCCTGCAGCAAAGGCATGTGCCCATGCGCGCACACACACACACACACACACAAAATTGTTAATCATGCTGCCCTCAACAACAATAGCAGAGGCTTCTTGGGCCAAAGTAATATTCAGACACAGATAGCATGGCTTTGTGAAATGCAGTTGAATATGAGGTACATCTATGAGAACAGTAATTGTCTTTGCCCTAAAAAAAAAAAAAAAAAACATCCTGCTGCATCAATGTTGACTTGCGCTGAGAAAAAAATCAACGTCCTGCTGCATCAACGTTGACTTGCGCTGAGAAAAAAATCAACGTTCTGCTGCATCAACGTTGACTTGCACGGGGAAAAAAACAATGTCCTGCTGCATCAACGTTGACTTGCGCTGAGAAAAAAATCAACGTTCTGCTGCATCAACGTTGACTTGCACGGGGAAAAAAACAATGTCCTGCTGCATCAACGTTGACTTGCGCTGAGAAAAAAATCAACGTCCTGCTGCATCAACGTTGACTTGCGCGAAAAAAAACAACAACGTCCTGCTGCATCAACGTTGACTTGCGCGGAAAAATCCAACAACGTCCTGCTGCATCAACGTTGACTTGCGCTGAGAAAAAAAATCAACGCCCTGCTGCATCAACGTTGACTTGCGCTGAGAAAAAAATCAACGTCCTGCTGCATCAACGTTGACTTGCGCGGAAAAAAAAACAACGTCCTGCTGCATCAACGTTGACTTGCGCTGAGAAAAAAAAACAACGTCCTGCTGCATCAACGTTGACTTGCGCGAAAAAAAAAACAACGTCCTGCTGCATCAAGGTTGACTTGCGCTGAGAAAAAAATCAACGTCCTGCTGCATCAACGTTGACTTGCGCGAAAAAAAAAACAACGTCCTGCTGCATCAACGTTGACTTGCGCGAAAAAAAAAACAACGTCCTGCTGCATCAACGTTGACTTGCTCGGAAAAAAAAAAACAACATCCTGCTGCATCAAGGTTGACTTGCGCTGAGAAAAAAATCAACGTCCTGCTGCATCAACATTGACTTGCGCGCAAAAAAACAACAACGTCCTGCTGCATCAACGTTGACTTGCGCGCAAAAAAAAAACAACGTCCTGCTGCATGAAAGTTGACTTGCGCAGAGAAAAACAATGTCTTACTGATACAACATTAAATTGCATTGAAAACAACGTCCTGCTACAACAACGTTGGCTTGCGTTGAGAAAAACATTGTCATGCTGCATCACTTGCGACTTACAACCTAGAATAGAGCACTAAAGGAAGGGAAGTAAGGAGATGCAGAGGGAAAGAAAGGAGTGTGGTACCTGCTCCACGTTTTGAAGGCATTACTCGCTCTCTTGTAGAGGTAGCCCTCCATGACGATACCACTGGGTGCATCTGGACTGAAGTCCATGATTAAGTCATCATAAGAAACATCCTGAAAATGTAATTGCAAATAAATCACCACAACATCAGAGACATAACAAAGGTATAGCAGTAATGAACAACATACTGCTTGGTTGTGTGAATTTGTGTGTGTGTGTATGTGTGTATGGGTGTGCGTATCACCTTTTTCTTGATTGCAGCGTGTCTCTGTTCCATGTCCCTTTTCTCTCTTGCAGAATTAAGAACTAGTTGTGTATGCTGAAGAGACAATGGGTTGGGGGACAGATACATTCTGTTAGTCTCTTTGCATAGAAAACCTCAGAAACCACTGCTTTCAGGGTGCCATTGAGGAAAGGCGCAGTGGACCAAGGGTTTTAAATAGGAAGGAATTTTCGAATTGTAATTTTAAATCAAACAAGTAAACTGTTTTGTGTATTTCCTGTCCCCAAAACAACTTACTAAACATAAAAGCGTAAGAATTATCTGGTAATCTGATCTGAGTCCACATGACTGGAGTTGGACATACTGTTTATAATGAATGTAACAGGTGTTTAATGGGCAAAGCTTAAACTGGTCTCAAACTTGTGCTCTATCACTAAACAGGTTTGGAATTAATGTAAAAATAATAGAAGTCAAATACAACATCTGGACAAAAGTATTGGGACACCAGCTGATTAATTATTGGGTGTATAAAAAAAAAAAGTCACTGTCTCTACTGTCCAGGAATGGCTTTCTACTAGATTTTGGAGCACTGCTGTAAGGGGTTTGATTGCATTTAGCAAAAAGATGATTAGTGAGGTCAGGATGTTGGATGATCCCCACCCCACCTCATCCTCCACTCATCAACTCATGCCGAAAGTATTATATAGAGCACCATCATTCCAAAGAATACAGTTCCACTGCTCTCCAGCGTATCAATAAGGGGCAGTAGTGGCTTAGCGATTAGAGCACCGGGCTATTGTTGACAGGGTTGTGTGTTGGGCCTTTGAGCAGGCCGTTCACTCTCCCTGCTCCACGGGCACCTCTGCCTCCACCGCTCCGGGCACATCTGCTCACTGTCACAGTGTTAAAGGCGGAGGCCAAATTTCATCTGTGTCCAACACAAATGGAGAATATGGTTTTCTTGTCTTGTCTCAATGCTGAGGGCCCTTATACCCCATATCCTATGCCATCCCAGGCATTAGGCATTAGGCAGAATGCTAAGTACATCTGCACCAAAGACAAGACCTATTGGCAATATGTCTCTACAGGGACTTAACAAGCTGCGTGTGTGCATTTGCACATTTGTGTCAGCATTGAGTGCAACTTCCAGAGGAATTCATTCATTAGAAGGGGTATCCTCAAACGTTTGGACATAGTGTATGTATGGTAGAGCCATACATTAAGAAATTCAAAATATTAAGACCACAAAAAAAATGTGTCACTATGAGAGAGTTTACAGTGGGGACAGTTAAAATTAAAGACTTCATGTTTTTTTGTCATATAATTGATGGGTCCTTTAAATTAATGTTCTAATGCAGGAGGTCAAAGTGCATGGAATTTGAAACTTCCATGAATCAAACAGGAAGCAGGAAATGTTGGCGCTTGACCAGTTTCCTGTCCAGAAGTCCAGAATGTAGGGCGACAAGTTCATCAGAGTTTAATTGCTCCATTTTCTTTGTTCACACACTATGAATTCTACATTTAGGCCCTTCTGGTGTATGTTTTGGATAAACATTTATTTTTAATGCGGTAAATGTGGATTCTTAATAAGCTACTGTGTCTACTGAGAGAAAGAGCAGCAGGTTCTCTCGTGCTCTCTCTCTTTCCCCCAGTGTCCTTCAAATTCCACTACACTATCAAACAACCTCCTTTCCACTTTCCCTCAGCAAAGCTTCCCCAAAACTGAAACAGACTTTTCTCTGTGTGTCGCACTGTAATATTGCACACAGTCTTCAATTCACTCTTTACCCTTTTGCTCTCTAGGCTTCCAAACAAGTCTGATGTTTTAAACGTCATCTTTATTAAAAAGATTAGGTGCTTCGGTAGAATCCTTTCACTTAGTCTGTCACCATTTCCTGTGCATGCAGGAAGTTTTGTAGCAGGTCTTGTGGCTTTCACAGGCCAGTTAGAAGGTGGCTGTGTTTCCTGTCTCAAACGGCTCGGCTCACTTGCTAGATAACCAGAACAAAAGACTTCACTAGAAGCTCAATGTCCATCCTGGGGGTTTGAAAGTAAAAAGTTGCTAAGCCAAAGTTATACACAGATTTTATAGACACACAATTGTATACAATCAAAGACTGCAATACTAAATATTAAAGCAATATTAAATGCTTTCTAAATAAGAAAAACAGAATGTTAGACGATATCTTAGCAAAGTGTTTTTTGCATATGATGAGGCATTTTAGCAGCTCAAGCGAAAAACTGATGGTGTATGATGATCTATGGCAAACATCCAGAAACACACACGACTAGGAGTGTGATACACACTGTTTCCTGTTGCCGCTCTAAGGCTGGTAACTTCCTGTCAATGATAAGTGCCCCCAATGATAAGTCCCTATAACAAATGTAAGGGGGTGCCTCACAACCCCTCTCCAACTTGCAAATTAACTGAGGAAAATTCACACATCTGTTTTGTTTTCTCTGTATTTATTCTATCTGTCCGTCTCCACCTTTCCCCTCCTCTACCTCTTTCTCACCTTACTGCTGAGCCGCCTGTTTTTTTTTTATCACCCGTTTCACAACCACTAGCCTCAGCTAGTCCTGTCACAATAATAACATTATCGACTCATTGCACAATAAATTGGCATAAAAGGCATTGATAATTTTTGCTAACCTCAATATTGCCTATTGTGTTTACTTGCGTGTCTTTTATCAGAGACATTTGCAGTGTCCTATACTGTGCACTATCCACCATCTTTCATATTCAGGGCAAAAAACAAAAAAATAAAAAAATAAAATACTCCATAGAGCACCACTACACTACATCAATTTCTGACGCGTTATGTGTGTGAGCTCACTGCTAATGCTCTGTCTTCCTCTAAGAAGCACAGGATTATGATATTCCATTTCCGTTTAGCGTACATCATTTGTACACTATAAGTTAAGGAGCATTGTGGGAATGTTACGGTGCACTGAAAATTTAGCACCATGTTGTCTGACACCATTACAAAATGGTGGAACTCAAAAGTAGTGCACTATGTAGCGAAAAGGATATTGTTCTGGACACTCTCCTCTGGTCCTATGCTCTCTCATATGCTTTCAGTTAAAGCCAAGAAAGTGTCTGTGAGCAGAGAATGACATCTATTGTGTACGAAAAGAGTGCAGTGCGTGCAATGACCAATGCATCAGTAATGGTGCCTCAATACACAGAGCAGGCTTCGACAGGTACGAATCAGCATGCATGTGAACCGTCAGTAATAATAATAATAATGTGGAATACAGTTTTACTGCAGTCTTTCACACTGTTACCATAACAAACCGTATTCGGACAATTGTGTTCCAATGTAAGACAAACAGAAACCGCTTTCACCTGGCGATAAGTGTCTCTTGCATCTGTTATAAAACAAATGCCACCGGCAGTCATTAGTGGTGTGCAGATGCAGAACTACAGTTCCCACTGAAAATATGCAGTTATGCAGAAATGCAGAATATGCAGAAAATATGCAGTTCACTGACAGTTTTCACTCAGTACAGCATTAAAACACTAACCTGATACACACTGAGAGTCCATCACTCACCCCAAGTACAGAATCAACACAATTACATGATACACATGGAGTCCATTACTCAGCCCAGTACAGCATCAAAACACTAACCAGATACACACTGAGAGACCATCACTCAGCCCAGTTCAGCATCAACACACTAACCTGATACACACTGACAGTACATTACTCAACCCAGTACAGCATATATCAGAGAACAGAACTAGCAAACACCACGGACAGCATAAAAGGTGATTTTTATATGACAATCCCCTTTTTCTGCTGATCTGTTCTGAACAGTGAATTTTATTATTTATGCTGTTTATGTATGCTGTTCCATTATTTTATTACTTTATCATTATATAAGTGGCATAACATGGTCTTAAAATTATAATATTGTATATCTCAACTATTCCTGGAATAATATTTAAAAATAAATAAATAGTTTTATATAACATATTATAAGACATTTATCGTGACAGGCCTAATCTCTGCTTTCTGTTCTTGGTTGACAGAAGTGGAACCCAATGTGGTCTTCTGCTGTCGTACCCCATCAATCGTAAGGTTGGACGTGTTGTGAATTTTTGTAGCCTTTCTGTCAGCTCAAACCAGTCTCGCCAGTCTCCAGTGACCTTGCACATCAACAAGAGCTGCTGCTTACTGGATATTTGTTCTTTCATTTTACAAACTGTCTAATGTAAAGTCTAGGGAATATTGTGCTAAAAATTCCCTGTAGCTGTTTTGTTTTCCTTCTATTTATTATTTTCCATTCTCTGCTTTTCCCCAATACATTTCTCTCAGTTTCTTGCTCACCTCATCGCTGAGCTGCCTGCGGTACTCTTCCAATTCTGTGAGGGACTGGTGGCCCTGCTGGAAGAACAGAGCCTGGGCCTCCATCAGTGAGAGCATCTGTTACAGACACACACACACACGCATGAGAGAAGAGACCATTCTGAGGAATCAGATATTTTCAGCCTTGGCCAGGTTTGGTTTCTATTTAGGATTCATTACATAAGTGACTATTACATAGACACATACCGCCATAAGTACTTCAGTCTTCTTCTTGGACTCAATGACATTGATCTAGTTTAGGAAAGGAGAGACAGAGATAGAGAGAGAGACATTAAACCCCTCTTTGCTAAGAACAGTTGTTGGTGCTTGTTGTGGCTGTTGGTTTCATGGTATTTTTAACTGAGTGTGCAGCCAGAAGCAGTTTCTGTTAATTCTGGCCACAGTCTACTGAGACTGAGAAAGAGGTGAGAACAGTTATACCATGATAACATATCTTGGCCAGTGCCAATGTTACCCTGCTGTCCACCTGATGACTGAAAAGATTTCAATATCTCTACATAAGCATATAGTGGGTGCGCAGTGCATATGTAAAGGGACAACACAGAATATTATAGCATATGCATGCACCAAGGACTTTGTTAGAAACATGACTTATACTAATACTAGGTAATGCCTCCCTATTCTCTAAAACAGCCTCCATTCTTGGGGTTCTTGATTCTACAAGATGTTGGAAACATCCCTTTAAGATTCCTGTCCATAATGACATTTTGCAGATGTACTTTCATGCTATGAATCTTCTGTTCTACCACATCTGACATGGTCCTTCTGCTATCGTTACCCATGCATCTCAAGATGGACATGCCTTAAAATGCTCTTCTGCTCACCATAAATGTACAGAGTGATTATCTGTATGAGTTACTGTAGCCCTTCTGTCAGCTCTATCCAAGCTGGCCATTCTCCATTTAACACTCTAATCAACAACACAAGTTGTCAAGACAGAACAGCAGTTCTAGAAATACTCAATGTTAGACTGAAGTACAAGTAAAAATATTCGTTTAATACTAGGTTTTCTGGCACCAACAATCATGCTATGCTCAAAACCACTAAGATCACATTTTCCCTCATTCTGACAGTTCACATAAACTTTACCTGAAACTGCTAGTCCATATCTGCATGAGCTTTATACACTGTACTGCTGCCACACAATGGCCTGTTAGAATTATGCAGGAATGAGTAGATATACAGCTGTTTTTAATAAAGTGCTAAGTGAGTGTATATTTGTGTGTGGGTGTGTGTACCTGCAGCACATAGTCCAGAGCCTCTGATCTGAAGGTTCTGCGGGCGTTCAGAAGGGCCTGGCTAGCCTCCTCTACCTCATGCTGTTTCCCCCGTGGAGCCTGAGCATTTCTCCCCAATGCTGCCTCCAGAGTCTCACTACTGCGCTCAAACTCCTTGCGTACGTCTTTAAAGCGCTTCACATCCCTGAGATATAGAGATAAAGAGGATAACTGAATGCACATTTGAAATATTCATTTGCACACTGGGTTCACTGGTTTTCTGACTTATCTGATACATCAGAAATTGGCCAAACCCAAAGCTCCCTCAGTAATAACAGTGCTGTTCGAATTAGCCTCATGGTCATGTATTAATAAAACCTGCTAAAAGACACAGCTGTGGTGTGTCAAGCCGTTATTGTTAGTAAGTGTGGCGCCTGTTGTGTAACACTGATGTGAACATTGAGGCTCTGAATGTTGTTCAGTCTGTGCTATCTGTGATTACGCGCATGGGGAAATTACAGACTCTTTATCCTGTGCAAAAAAGTGAGTCAAATTCCTACAAAATGGCATAACAGAACATGGCAAAACTAATTCAGCCCCAGTAGTAGTGTTTTACTCTGAGATTATTGATGCATAGATTTGCTTGATCTGAATGTTCTGCTGCAATTTTTATCATCTCAAAAGTTAATAATGACTAATAATTGCTAGTCAACACAGGTGCCTGTTAGCTGATGGATTAGATTCTAAGCTGTCCAATGGTAATGCATTAGTGGCAGTTCAAAAGATGTGGTGACGCATTCTGTAATTTGGAAGAGGCGTGTGCTATCTTTCGCCCTCCCTAGTGGCATTTTGTGACTGGGGGAGTACCAGCTACTGGGTGGACCTGGAAATAACTAAAATTGGATTGAAAATTGGGTTAATTAATTAATTAATCCAGTGTGTCAAATTCAACTGTGAAGTTTGATCAGGATCAATATTCTAATATCATCCTTTAGTATCCAAACATTATTTTTTTTTATTCTACACACATAAAAATAACGATCCTAACAAAGGTTCTTACAGAAGAACAACCTTTTTTTAAGCAGAGTGATTCTACAGTAAAAACGGCAGTGATCGGTTAATGATAATCGTTGCTGTGGAAACTATCATAATATTTTCAGCCACCAGACTGAATTTGTCTGGGGTTTTTTCCATACCACCAAACTCTGACTTACTTTTGCTTGTCTGGGTTAGCTTATCCTGCCACACACTTGTGCCTGACACCTTTCTCGCTCTTTCTCCACTCTAAACTTCTTTCTCTCTGTTAAGTTAAACACTAGCGAGCTAACCTGTTTTGTAGCCATGTTTAAAAAAAAATGTGCTGCATAATTCTGTGGAAATGGACTGTACATCTATGTAAATGAATGGCAAATTGACAGGCTGAACAATGTGTTTTTATGTGTACATAGAGTTCATATGTGTACATATGCAGTCACATCGCAGGGACATTCAATGCCAAATCACATTAAACTTTTTTCTGCTATGTAAAGTATTGCTCATTTCACTCCAAAGTTTATATATATATAAACTTTGGATATATATATATATATATATATATATATATATGTGTGTGTGTGTGTGTGTGTATATATATATATATGTGTGTGTGTGTGTGTGTGTGTGTGTATATATATATATATATATATATATATATATATATATATATATATGCTGCATGATATTGTAAACAATAAATATCCTTTTACATTGACTTCAGAGTCAATAATATTATTGTTATATATAATACAGGGGGATTTTATATATATTTCTGTATAGTTTGTCATGGGTGTGTTGCATACAAGCAGACCACTGAAGCTCCTACATAGCACCCCACATTTTATCATGAGTATTTAAAACAAATATAGTAATTCATTACTTAAAAATACTCACTCCTTTACAAAACTCTGCAGCTTCAATCTCACAGTCTTCTGTGTGGCTTCAATGAGCTCCTGTCAGGAGAGAGCGAGAAAGACAGAGAGAGGGAAAAGAGACAGAGAAAAAGGGATATATGTTTGGAGTCACATCTTTGGAACGAGTGAGAATAACTTTGGTTACTATCAGCAACAGTGAAAAGGTTTAATGTGTGGTGCCTGGCCTCACCTCCTGAGCACTGAGGATTAAGGACAGCTTTTTGGAGAACTTTTCTAAACAGTCCTGCAGGACGGATCACAAGCAGCCTCATTACAACACTTGTATATTCTCACAGAGAACAGTTAGCAATGATAAATAAAAATAAGCTTAAAAATGTAGATTTTAGTAATTACACTTCCCTATACCTGCCTTTATTATCATGTCTCATGAACTGAACGTGGTTATGGTCTACAAGGAAACCGTACTGGCCAAACATGTGGTCATAACAGCTGAAGTCACATTGCGAAAGTTCCTCTTCATATTAATAAGGATGAGTGATCACATCCTAATATCCATTTGTGGGCTATGTGGCTAGGCTTAAACAAGTCCCAGCTGTCATGTGATGTTCAATGGCATCCAGATTCACTGTGGATCTGATGGAGTGGAATACTAATTGTTGTGCATGTTATGCCTGATGGTAGAAGGCAGTAAATCCCACCTAGTCAAGACTGTGGTTGTGTCTCACATTAACAGCTTACAAGTAGGTCTCAATGGGGAAATACAGCAGGATGTAGTGCACTGTCATCTGGATGAGGTATTAGTGACATTAAGAAATGAACTGTGAAAAGTTGCACAATGTTTGCACAATGTTTATAGTGAACAGCTGCTGCAATTTTGACATTTTCAAACTGGTCAATGCATTCAACATGTCCTCTTTGAGGCTTGGGAGTGGAAAGTCTTTGTCCTTTAACCAGATTGTTGATGTAATGTAATGTAATGTAATTTATATGCACTGTAAAAGGTTACTGTTTGATTTGAGATGATGCCACCCTACAATATAAAATACATCAGCCAAATTCAGATGTGAGACTATTTGATTTTGAAGAAAACTGCTTTTCTTTTAACCAAATTTTCTTTTTGTTCCAAATATAAGGAATGATTTCATAACAACAGATTTTCCTCCTCATGCCACGGTCATCTAAAAAAAAAAAATCAAGGCTAAACCTGACCACACAGCTGTGTCCAACAAATGAACGATTCTGATCCGAGATTAGTTTAGCTAATAGAATGACGGCTAAAGTGCTCACCCCCATCGTCTTATCTTCAGAACAGTGGTATCCCAGTTCCCTGAGTCCATTCACAAAGCTTTTGCTGCTTTGGCAGTATGTTCGGCCTGCATCCAGCATGGAGGCACACAGCTTCACCAACTGTATACAAACAGACAGGTAAACATGCATGCATGAATGAAAAGAGGGACAAACATACATATATGCACCCCCACAAATTCTGACCTTCTCAATCAGTAGTCCCTTTGGACATATGACATCAACAACACATTCACATTAGCCATAAGGAGGAAGCTCAGGGACCCTGTTCAACTTTACTGAGGTCAGAATTGAGAAAATTTGTAGACTGCTAATAGGGAAATGGACCAGAGTGGTTAAAAGCCATTGATCTGGTAATTCCTCTTTCCAGTTCCTCCAAACACAATTTGAATACAACCTCTCTTTATTAAGTCCTCCCAGAAGAACAAGGGGAAGAATTGCACTTCTCTAAACGTGGAACGTAGCACTGGGAAAAATGAGCACTGAGTACAAGTTTGACCAGCAGTTATAGTGCAGGTGGACATACCACCTATACCAGTGTAGTAGATATACTGGTCTGTACCTGCGGTGCCGCTGTGCCACCCCACACCCTTCTTTATTTACAGTGTTGCAAGACAACTATTTGGGTATAATTTTTTTTTTAAATGAGCATGTAAGCAATGTATTTTTTTAGGTTTACTTTTGGCTCCAGCACCTCAGTTAACAGATGAGAGCTGTGTTCTTTTCAATCAGCCCAACCTGAAAACCATTCTTTTAGGATAGAGATTCATTTAATGTATTAAAGCCAACCTAAATATCATTTGATACCTTTGAGAGCTAACATTTGAGAGCTAACTGTTATAGGTACTGCTCTGCCTCTCTTACCTTCTCAAGACGTGTCTCCAGTTCACCCACATCTCCTTCCACCACCTCAATTTCCGCCCTGATGACAAAAACACCAGTGAGCTTAAAGTTAAATGCAGTTATTAGAGCATGGGATGTCCAGGTGAGTTAAGCAAGGGAATCTTCAAGCTGCCCTGGACTGACTGCGGTAAAGCCCAGCTTGGTTATTTCCCAGTTCAACCCAGCACACAGTTTAGTAAGTGTGTCAGGACAAGAAAAAAAAAATGGGATCATCTGCCAATCCTCAAGATTTGGATATTGGCATCAGGAAAGAAAACGCAGTACAGTACCATATCTACTTTTAAACATCCTCATTCCGAATATTCTGAAGTGAAGATTACCAGTGAGATGAAGGAATACATTATAGCCTAACATTCATTATACTGCCTTCAAAAGAAATACAACGGTTTATTCAGGGCATGCAAACATTTTTTTCAAGGTCTCAGCTTAGCTTGTTGGGGCTGTGGCTTGTTCACAGTTCTCACCAGGAAAGGCCAGGTGAGGCAAGTGTCAAAGCTTCATAAAGAGGGACTTCTTAAACTTTGTCCCAGAAATCAGCAGCCAGAGGCTCATCTAAACAGCTACCAAGCCCTCTGAAAATTAAAAAAAATAAAACTGATGGCCACAAGGCAGGAGAAGACTACAAGAAGATAGCAAGGAGCTTCAGGTTGCAGCTTCCTCAGTTCTTTTTGTAATTCATTGTCAATTGTCAAGTCAATAGGAATGATAATGGTCAAGTTGGGATCTGGAAGCCCAGAAAACTGCTCATTGAATTGCTTGAAAGGATGATCAAAAGTGACTACAAACCCCTGCAAGAAGATTTAGTAACACCTGCAGAAATATGATTTTTGTGGTAGAGTCAACAGAGAAAAAAAAAAAAAAAAAAAAAAACTTTACACAACATCGGCTTAAATAGCTCTTTTTGGCTATAATGAGAAAAAGTAAGTTTGGAGACAAAAGGGTGCAGAACGTCATGAAAAAAAAAAAACATTTCCAACTGTTAAGAACAGGGATGCTTGATCATGTATTGGGCTTGTCTTACAGCCAGTGGCACAGTGGGATTAAGAAATACATTATGGCCTAGTATTTATTATACTGTGTTTTAGAGAAATACAGCATCTATTGATCCCTTCTAGCATAATACACAGCATAATACACATAAAGTGCCATGCCAACAGTTGGGCACCTCAGATTAAAAATGTATTTTTTTTCCAAGGTTTCAAACTAATGTTTTTCTAGGGGCTAAGGCTTGCTCACAGTCATCGTCAGAAAAGGCCAGGTGAAGCAAATGTCAAAGCTCTGTAAATACTGACTTCTCAAACCTTCAGTCATAACAATAAGTCAACAGGAATGGAGGCAGTCAAGTTGAGATCCGGTTGACCAAAGAAATGGGAGAACTGCTCACAGAATCGCTAGAAAAGCTAATCAAACGTGACTACAAAAAAACTTGTTTTAGCAACACCTGCAGAAAATAGAACTTTTTGGCTACAATGAGAAATAAGGGTGCCAAACTTAATAATAAAAAAAAAAAAACATCTGATAGACTGTTAAGCAGAGGGGTGGATCCATTTGTTACAGCCTGTGGCACAGTGGACATTTCACTGGCTTGAATTTAATAACAGCAAATTCTGAAAACAGTCTGTAAAAAACAGCTGAAGGCTTCTAGAGCAGGATAATGATGCTGAACATGCTTTAAAATCCACATGGGACTACCTCAAGAGGCTCAGCTGAAAGATTTGCCATGGCTCTAACCGTCTCCCAACCTAAACATCATTGACAATATGTAGCTAGACCTCAAAAAAGCAGTACAGCAAAATGGCCAAAGAATCTCACTAAAAGCACTGTGCAAGGAAGAATGGGCATCCCCACCACCAAATATAAATCTTGCACAACTCTTAGCATGTCATGGTTGTGTTTCTATGGGTACCTGTGTGTATATGATGTGTGTATATGAGTGAGTCAGAATCTCCTATCATCTGTCTTGCGCATGTGTTTTTGACAGTGACTTGCATGCGAAAATGCACACACACGCACGCACGCACACACCAACGATGTACTAGTCTTGTGGCTTCCGCTAGCTCTCTGAGCAGATAAAGACTTGAAGACTGAGAGAGAGAGAGAGAGAGAGAGAGAGAGAGAGAGAGAGTGTTTTCTTCTCCTTTCTACAGATGTTGCAGAGAGCTTTTGGAAGAGAAGGGGAGGAAAGAGGCCCAAGGCAAATCTGTAATAAAAGAATATTTTTGCAATGAGCACACTGTCATTAGTGAAAAATGACCCAACTGCTGGACAATTTCAACACAGTAATTATTTCGTTTAAAGTGGGAGTGTTGGTTTGTGTGCTTTTACATATGCAAGTGTTTGTGTGTGTGTGTGTGTGCGCAATTCTGAAGGACTTAACATTTCCGTAGTGATCCACCCCTGAACACACACTTCCTGTCTCATGTTTATCATCTTGGTATCGCCTCACTTCCTGACTCTGCTAAACCCTCCCCCACCTGCACCCCACTGTTGCCTAGCAACGGGAGGCAGCTCTGGAAAGTGAACTGGACCTGGCCTGTGCTTATTTCAGAGGCCTCCTTCACACTTGTACTGTGCTCAACAGGGTTGGAGGGGGGGGGCAAGGCCCTCACTGTTGGATATCTAACTCTACTGTAGACACAGGCAGAGATAAGTAAAGAAGCAGAGAAGGGGGGAATTCAAGTGTATGCATGCGTTTAGGTGTGTGTATATTTCTGACTGGCTGTGGCCTAGTTCTGTAACCCACTCCACCCCCTTCTCTAACTGTGTCAGAACTGCTGCACACACACTCAAACTTTCCACCCTGAGAGAGAGAGAGAGAGAGAGAGAGAGAGAGAGAGAGAGACCAAACTGAGCTACAGCTTTAAAATAAATAAATAAATAAATAAAATAAAATAAAATACTTAATGTCACCGTCACTCCTTTTTGGCATGGCAAACACACAGCCGCACCCTAAACACCACCAGCCCTGGCTCTCTCAAAGTCAGATAAACCTCTCTCTTCCTCTGAACCTGTAATTTGACTAAGAGGGATTTGGAAGAGTTTTGCTCCCCTATCTGAAAAACTACGCTCTCAAAAAGAGGGAGCTTGTTCTGAAACATCAGTTAACCATTAAATCCTTCAAAACATATGAACACAATCAATCCGCCCCCACTCCCTGCCCCCCTCTGTCACCCTAAAAAAAAACACCTCACTTAAACTGGGAAGTGTTTAGGCACAAGATCCCCCCCCAACCTCCCCTCCCAGTGCTGATTCACTGCTTGTCCTCAGGATCCCATTCATTCCATCCCTTCTCCTCAGCACACGCACTATTTCCAGCTCGTGTCAGCACAACCTTCATTACCTCGGAGACGAGCTAATACCAGTGTTTCTATCCGATCCAGTCCGATCACCCCTCCCCTTCACCACATTTGTGCTAAAACGCACAAATAGCTGGCCACTTTAATAATCCCCTGCTAAGGTCAAAGTCTGTGGTCGAAACTGAAGGTTGTTATTAGAGCCACTAGAGCTCTGAGAGAGCTGACAGATTTGGGCCAAAGTAAGAGTGGCCAGACATTTCTTAGCAGATCCAGCAGTACTGGGCTGTGCAGCAACAGGCTAGGACTGAATGCGGCTGAGGTGATGTAGACTTACCTGAACCTGGGGGAGTCTTTCAGGCACTCCTCGAAGTCCAGTTTCACGGTCATTTTGAAACGTAGCTACAATTTAGGCAAACGATACTGTTGGTCCTCCCTGAGTCATGGGGTTCGAGGAAACTTCTGAGGGCTCCTCTCTGCGTGTCTTCAAGCAAGCAGGCTAAAAAACGACGTCCAAAACGTTGATCCTCATTATTATTTTTTTTATTTTTTTTTTTTATTATTATTATTATTAGCTCTCGTGGTTAATCGGATAAGGGCAGTCGCCTCACGGGCTCGTTTTGTAGCTCTCACACAGTGACTCAGGAGAAAAGTTCATGCTGTTGTTAACTTGCTGAACGCCCTGGTCTCCCATACACCTACTAAAAACACGACACTTGCACATATATTAAAATGCCAATAATAAATATGAAGACGAATCGAGTGGAACTTGTTCCAGCGTTACTTCGGCGTGTCCGTCTTCCTTTTCTTCCTACCCAGCGCGCCTCTTCATCAGCCGTGCGCTCCGCCCCTCGTTAAAACTTAACTTATTAACTTTTTACCTTCGGCTCTTCTGTGTACAGCCTTCTTCATGTGATTAAAACACGCGACCGCAGTGATGCTTCCTCAGGGAATTAGTTTACGTCGCCGGACACGCGCTTCTCTTTCCTGTCTCTAGCGCCTCACTCAGCCGTTGGTCCACCCCCCCCCCCCCGTAGCGTTTTTTCCCCCCGCCCGTATTCAGACAGGCCACGCCCCCGTGCGCTACGACTGGTAGCGGATTGCTCGATCAGGGGGCGGGGCTTGTCGGAAAACGCGTGGGGAAAAAAAACGCAACCGGTGCACTCGATTTCCGGGTATTCTACCTGAAACCAGTCCACTGTTGATTCACGAACCTGTTTACGACTGTACTCTAAACTAAAAGAGTTAACATGTGCATATCCTGCTATAGAGATTCATTACATATAAAATAAGTGTGGAAGTATCTGGGAGAATTTTGCTAATTTTGCTCATTTTTGCTAATTTCAGTTAAGCCAGAGGTAAAGGCCTGACCTAAAGCCTGTCCAATTGGAAAAGCGCAAGGGGCATTTCTATTGGACAGGCAGGTTATTGGGTCAACGTCCTGCTTTGTTCAGTGCCCCCAGGCTTTCATGGTAGCACCTGCACGAGTTCAACTCCATAAATCATATCAACAGTAACTATAATATATATATATAATATAATATAATATAATATAATATAATAATAATAATGATACAGAGCACATTTTTAAGATAGTGGGCGACTAAGTGTACAGTATTTTGTATTCCAACTTTCGCAGAATCATCACATTGAGTGATTTATTGAAAATGGCCTTTTTTTTATTATATTCTGTTGTATTATATGCTGATCATATCATAGATGTATCTTTTTTAAACATGTTTGAAACATATGAAGTACACTTCCTAGTCCATTGTGTTTATTTACAGAAACTAGGTTGCAAAAACAACCTTTTTAAAAGATAATCTAGAAATTAAGGTATTTGCAAAAATCAGCTATACAGTTTACAGCAAAATTGCCATGCTCATTCATGTTATGAGGTATAATACAGGACAGACAATTCAGAGAGCCCACTGTGACTTTAAGACTGATACATGCCATAATACATTTTCCTTCAGATCTTTTTTCACAGTGACACACAGTATCAAGGAGGGAGGGTGTCCTCCGTTAGCTGACAGAGCATTTTCACTTGATGGTTGGGGGTGTGATAAGACCGGGCAGTGAAACATGATATTAATATTGGTTAACATTATATATGCAGTGTTAGGTGTGGCACGGTGGGTAACAATATTGCCTTACCCGTGGCAGCCAAGGCAGGCAGACCATGCTAGACCAAAAAGTGACCTCAGACCAAGACCCCCAACACTACATCCACCTACCCGTGTAAAAATGTTTAAATGGAAGTTGCTCTAGGTGAGAGCGTCAGCTAAATGCTGGAACTGCAAATGATGATCGCTGGTGCAGTGGTGACACAAATGACATTTGGAGGTGGCAAAAGTCATATTAGTTTGATGGAAAATTATGGAAAGCTGAAAAATGGTGGGAAAATGGTGGGTGTCTTTTACATAAACTTAACACATTTTGGTTGACAAAAATGGCCTGCTTAAGTATGAGATAATAAAAGAGGTTAGAAAATGGTCACATAAAAAAAAAAAAACATTGACATATAAACCCACACAAAGGACAGGTGAAATGTAGGTTATTGGCTCATTACGTCTGTATGCCAGAGGTATGCAGAGCTGCTGGCCTTAGCACACTTACACAAACTGTCTAAATGGATGCTGTGATTTCAGAACCTTTGCCAATCCGTTATAATTGCTTTGCATTAGAGTTCATCTGATAATTGCTCTGTTGAACTGCCGAGGCGGGTTACCCAACACTGCACTGGACTCGCTAAACCTGTTGTGCCCCACCTCTCCTCAGAGACAGATAACAGCCACACACAGCCACACAGACATAACAATTTTACTGCAATAGCAAACATATTTTCAACATTTGGGGGCATGTAAAAACGCATGTGTACACAAGTAAACAGAGGGGGCCTGTAAATATGTAAACTCACTCAGAGCACAATGTTCTACTAAATGTATTTCAACATCTCTGGCTTGCTATGAATCACACATAGCGAAACAGACGATAGCAGCAATATTATACAGTCAATATATACAGATTTTTTTTTTTTTTTTTTTTCACAAATCACCTTAAGAAAGAAAAGAAGACAATGTAGGAGGAGAAGAACTATTTGTGTTGCTCACAAGAATCTGACCCTTGTTTTTAAAGCAACACTATGGAAAACTGGTAATTCTTACTCCTGGGAATTCTCTACCGTCGGCAAGTGTAATTTGTGCTTTGAGGCACCACTAAAGGACATGTTTTTCTGGATGATCTGAGAGATACTGGACCGTCACTAAATGTGAAAAACTATGTTGCTATGAACTATGATTTGGGTCACACTACGTCTACGTCTACGTCTACTACGACTTTTCCTTACAGCTTTATTATTAGAAGCGTTATTTTAGGGTACAAATGCTACATAATGTTGCTCATCTAGACACATTAGTAATTACACACAGTCTAGGGAGACAATGAGTTAATGCCAGGTGACTTGTTCAAGGGCACTTCAGTCATGTCCTGTTGGTTCAGGGGATCAAACTGGTACCCTTCTGATCACAAGGCTGCTTCCCTAACCTTCAGGCCATGGCGGCCCCTAAAACATTTTTTTTTTTAATCTTTTTTAAAACAAATTTATATATATATATTTTTTAATCAGAGAAATTTAAATCACAAAACATGCATTAAATACATTATTAATCTCAGTTATTTGAACACATTGATAACCTAAGCTGATCTGACAGGGTTCTCCCTCGTGTGGTTTTTAAAAAGGATTTCAACTAAATCGGTCGAATCTGACCCTTGTTTTTAAAGCAACACTATGGAAAACTGGTAATTCTTACTCCTGGGCCTTCTCTACCGTCTGCAAGTGTAATTTGTGCTTTGAGGCACCACTAAAGGACATGTTTTTCTGGACGATCTGAGAGATACTGGACCGTCACTAAATGTGAAAAACTATGTTGCTATGAACTATGATTTGGGTCACACTACGTTACGCAGTTCTCACCAGACTTATCCTGACAGCTTTATTATTAGAAGCGTTATTTTAGGGTACAAATGCTACATAATGTTGCTCATCTAGACACATTAGTAATTACACACAGTCTAGGGAGACAATGAGTTAATGCCAGGTGACTTGTTCAAGGGCACTTCAGTCATGTCCTGTTGGTTCAGGGGATCAAACTGGTACCCTTCTGATCACAAGGCTGCTTCCCTAACCTTCAGGCCATGGCGGCCCCTAAAACATTTTTTTTTTTTTATCTTTTTTAAAACAAATTTATATATATATTTTTTTTAATCAGAGAAATTTAAATCACAAAACATGCATTAAATACATTATTAATCTCAGTTATTTGAACACATTGATAACCTAAGCTGATCTGACAGGGTTCTCCCTCGTGTGGTTTTTAAAAAGGATTTCAACTAAATCGGTCGAGCGGCGCCCTCTGGTGTTGGTTATGCAACATTACAGTTTCGCTGATTAGCGGTGGGCAGACCAAAATACTTCCACTAAATTAAGAAGATATACACATCTGAAAACAGTCTAAATTACAACATACCCACTTACATTCTTTACTGATGTATAAAAAAGCCATGCTGCTTAAAATCGTGCTCAGCACTACTGTAAGGCCACATGGATTGGCATTGGAAGCTTGATCCCACCACAAAGAGTTAACGTGGGGGACAACATTTTTATTTTCTTTACGCCACAGAAAAAGGGCGTGATGAACAGCAGCCCTGTCAGCAGGAGAGCTCAACTTGCTGGAAAACACAGACCAGCACGCACGAAGAAGTGTTTGTTTCTGTCTGCTATTCTGTTATACAGTCAGATCTCCAGCTCCTCTCGCCCTCTGTCCTGTTGCACGTATGGTGGTCGCTGTCTAACTGTCTGCTAAGTTTGTTCTTCGTCCTCGGCTGCTTCTTTCCCCTCCTGTCATCGATCCAAAACGCCGCCGCGTCGGTGCTTGTGCGCGCGCACACGCTCGGGCTTGCGCGCGCGCCTGTGTGTGCCTGTGTGTGTGTGTGTGGTAAACGAAAAATGAAGACGGGGAAAGGAGGGACCGGGGAAAACGGGGATTTTTCGCCTATCTGCCGCCGCCGCCGCTGCTGCTGCTGCTGCTGTGACTGAATAAATAGGGCGGTTGAACTCTGGAGGACTGGCGAGACAGCCTCGGTCAGTCGTGACGCGCGCGCACAAGGAGAGAAAGAGGGAGAGAGATAAAAGGAGAGCGAGAGAGGGAGAGAGAGAGAGAGAGGGAGAGGGAGCCTCGCGTCAAACCCCAAGAAGCCCAGCCTCGTCGTTGTGTGTTCATAAGGCGGGCGTGAGGAACATACCCGAGTGAATACGGAGCGCAGCCTAACGGAGAGCCAGCTAACGGCTCCACGTCCCCGACAGGCTGGGTGTGTGAGTGAGTGAGTGAGTGAGTGCGTGCGTGCGTGCGCGCGCGTGAGTGTGAGTGAGTGTGTGTGTGTGTGTGAGCTGTATGTGAGTGCGTATGAGTGTGTGCCACCGAGACAGCAGCATGTCGAACCGAAAGCACCGGGACAGCCAGGAGATCTGTGCCCGGAAGGTGCGGGAGCTGGCGCAGATTGGAGCCAACAAGCAGTGCTTCGAGTGCGGCCAGCCCGGGGTGACTTACATCGACATCACGGTGGGCTGCTTCGTCTGCACGTCATGCTCTGGAATGCTGTGAGTAGCCTGAAATGCATGCACAGTGCCCACCCAGGCTGGTACACCCGATTAAAAGTCTCCAGTGCTGCCTAACACAGCTAGCGTTGCTGCAGCTGGGGCTGTGTGTGTATCCTAAGCCTAGCATGCACACACAGCCGTACTGTGCTGAGCAGGGGCTGTATCAGCATAGGGCAAGCCCCCCAGCTCTGGTCACACACTGCAGTGTTTACATCTTGATCCACTCCATAATTACTAAGCTACTCTGTCGTTTTCAGGCGTGTGCCACCCCCCCCCCCCCCCCCCTCTACCACCCCTTCTTCATCCTGGTAGGCTATCAGGTTTGCCATCATTGTATCATTATCAGCCCCCAGTCTTTCCCTGCATGTCAGCAGGATAGCTGGATGCAGCACATTAGGGGCGATTTCAGTCGACTGCACTTAGACTCCAACAAGTAAGCTAAGCTAGTTCACCAGGCTGTTCTCCTTCCACGGTTCTGCAGCTCAGACTCCCCTTCACTGCTTTGATGTAGTGCTATGATCTTCTTCATGTTACCCCTGGTTAGTCCTCACCCTCACCTGCACCGCCTCACCTTTCTAGTCACCGTCCTGATCTACACAGCACACACACTGGTCAGCCGTATCGTGCTCAGCACACTGCGGCTCCACTGGCGCTGTGTTTTTCAGCCTATCAATCCTTTCTGGGTTTTTTTTTACAGGAGGGGGCTCAACCCGCCCCACAGAGTCAAGTCCATCTCCATGACAACCTTTTCCCAACAGGAAGTGGAGTTTTTGCAAAACCATGGCAACGAGGTGAGTGGCAGGCAGGATAGCGAGTGATGCTTGACGCGTTTGTGGGCGGGAGCTACTTAGAAATCACTAACAGGGTCATCATCAGTGCATCATTCATTTATGGCTACAAAATGTAAATGATCTGTATGCTTCAGTCCTGTGCAAAATGTTATTGTAAATATTGGACATGTAAATATTGTTTGCATTCTGTTGGGGTTCCCACTGCTATTCCTACAGCATTAAGAATGCCATGTATGTCTTTAGTAAAAGCTTGGCCGTTTCCGATGGTGGAAGCCTGTGGTTCTCAACCCTGGGTTCCTGGAGAACCTCCTGTCTTGCACATTGTAGTGGTTTCCTGCCCGAACACACAACTTTCAAATAAGGGATGGGCGATATGACTATGTGTTATCTTATCGTGACAGTGTTGCAATATGCTTTTCGAAGAATACAATGGATATTGTCAGAGCTTAAAGACCACAGCCACATTTCTCTACAGAGAGTTTAATTAGTCATGTTTAATTAGATGAAGTGCAGCGGATTTGAATGCAAATCACTGTTCTCCATATGGGAATAGTGACTTTTATAGTGACTGAATAGTGGCTTTTAGGAGACTGTCTCTACTGATGCATTTTGTCTGTGATTATATGTATTGTGATAAATAAAGTGTATCATGAAAATGTAGTTTAATATCATGATATAATATTTGTACCATTTACCATTGGGAGCAGTGTAAAAACATTAACATGTGCATGGAAGGGGGTTTATGTCCAGGACCAGGGTTGAGAACCACTGATTTAGGCTTAATGTTAGTGGTACTCCTACAAAATGTAAAGAATCTTTATGCTTCAGTCTAATGCAGTAGTGTGTTCAATGAGAACTGCACAATTTTGCAGAATTGTGGTGTATACAAAAGTAAAAGCACATTAAATATGTTTTGCCAGTATATGAAATTCAGAAAATAAATGTGCAGAATGTTCTCTAAAAGATTTGTTCACTTATTTACTTTTAGAAAAGCACAAAAAATATATATCATTTGTCCAGGATCGCTCAACATTTTGCACAAGACGTTTATTTTTCTTGTTTTTTTTAATGAATTTATATTGAATTTATTTCCAATCTATATCTATTAAATCTTTTCATGTTGTTTTTTTATGTTATTTTGTCCTTAAGGCAATTATATATAAATGACCACTTTTCTGATTGCCTGCCCTGTATTGCACCCCATTTAATCACAGTCCTGTCAGAAAGTCTGAATGAATAGGCAGCCATAAATTCAAAACAGAACTGATTGTGTGGACTGTGAAGCGAATGGTGTTTGAACCTCTAATTGGCTGGAAAAGAGAATTTGAATTTTGGTCTCCTGTGATATGAGTGCTTTAACATCAAAACCACTTGTGTTTTGACCAAAGCAACAAAATCACACAAATACATACAACATTTTGCGCACATTGCTTAACTACTTAGTTATTTTCCAGTGGTGCAAAACTCTCTCAGAGCACCCAGAGCACAGGGAGATGCAGTGGAATGTGGAAGTACAGTTGAATACGTACTGTGTGAATCTGCCATAAATGCAGGCTGGAAACATTAGTTTGTAGCGTGTCCATCACTAATGGAGAGCACAGAAAGAGTCTGATTTCTTCTGGTAGAATTGTGGGAAGTGTGAGAAAGTGTGTTTGTGGAATGTGGCAGCTACTTGCTCTGTGTGAATGTGTGTGTAGGCCAACAGGCCTCTTTAGTGCATAAATATTGAATGGGAGCGCAAGTGCTAACTTCTGAAGTATCTGTGAAGGGCCTCAAATTCTTTTAGGCCTGCACACACTTGCACCACCGTTCACTGACATAGACACACATGCATACAGAACAACACACACCTCATACTGAAGATCACCACTAAAAGCCTCTCATGCATTACAGTAATAGTCTCCTGTGATTGATTTGTTGGTGGGAGCTTGGTCTTGTATAACAGTCCTAAAACACGGGTTTCAAAACTCTGAGTCATTCTTACTCCTCCTCCTGCACAAAGGGCCTGTTGACTGTAGCAGATATGCCTTACAGATATGAATGGGAACGACAAGATGATAGAAATAAATTGTGATCGCATGGCTGAGATGTCACTAATACAGTATTAGATGAATCATGGTGTGTTTGTGTCTCTATGTTTGTGTTTGTGTGCACACAAACTGCGGAATCGCCAGGCATGCGTCTTATTTACTGGCGTGCAGTGTCTGGACTTTGTTTAGAATTTGTGTCTTTTCATGTAGGATAACAGAATAAATGATTGGCAAAATGAGCTGAATAGAAAGCTGAACACATGCCGTTCTGGTTTGTGGCGTCTGCAGGTTGGCAAGAGAACCTGGCTCTGTACGTTTGACCGGAAGACCGATGGCTGTTTTGACACACGTGACTCGCAGAAGTTTAAGGAATTTCTTCAGGACAAGTATGAGAGGAAGAAATGGTGAGTTTCACAAAGACTCACCTCGACATCCAGTCCATATTACTATCTATACATCCATCCCTCCATCCGTCCAACATCCATCCACACGTCCTTCCATCCGTCTATCATTCTGTCTATTCAACCACCCTTTCATGCATCCATCCATTCATCAATCCATATATCCTTCTGTCCATCCATCTATCTTCCATCCATGCTTCCATCCATTTACCCATCCATATGTCCTACTGTCCATCCATCTATCATCCATCCATGCATCCATCCATTTATCCATCAATACGTCCCTCCATCCATCCTTCATTCTTTACATCCATTCACCCATCTATGCATCCATCCATCTATATGTATTTTTTCTTCTGTCCATCCATCTATTCATCCATCCATATGTCCTTTCATTTGTCCATAATTCTGTCCATTCATCTATCATTCATCCAGCTGTCTGTCCAGTTATCCCTCAATTTATCCTCCCAACAATCCATCCATCATCCATCCATTTGTTCTTCCTCATAGGTGGACATAGACATTCATCCAATTGTCCATCTCTTCATACATTCTGGAACTGCCCCTAATACATAGAGGTGGCTTTGGTCATGCCATTCAGTGTGTTAAAGGATGTAAAAAGGTTTACAGTGTAAAAATTCAAGTGTCATTTAATTTTCTAGGCATTTTTCTAAGAGTAAGGCCAGGAGAGATGTGGAGGGTCCATGGAGTCCAGGGGTTCAGCCTGTACCTGCTCCCCACGGCCCCGCTCAGAGCCAGCCTCCCCTCGGACACCCCCTAAACCCTACAGCACGCCCTACACGCACTCTGGTGAGAACGAAACAGACCTAAAAGTGGAGAAAGAAACACAGAGAGTGTGATCAAGACAACAGTATGTTGCTTTAAAAAACATGTTTACAGATAATGTCAGAAATCACATCCGCAAGTCAGTTTAAATCTTGAGATTAGAGATTAAAGATTCGAGAGATTGGTGCTGTATAATATTCCATTGCTTGTTAGCTACATTAGCCTCTTAGCCTTACTACAAATATAATGAAACTTCAGACACCAAACATAACCACACTTGGAGTCAGGCATAAGAGGAGTGACTGCTTTCTCTCACAATGTACAAACTTTCCATCGATACATGTGTACCCTTCTGCAGTCCCAGTCTCAGATATCGTCATGGGATAGAGCTCCAGTTGTGTCTCCAGCTGATGTCCGTACCGAGGTGTTCACTGCTCGGCCCACTCGATCCCAGAGTTTCAGAGATCCTCATATTAAAGGCATAGTTCAATCTCTCTCCTCACATTTTTTTTTACTTTTTAAGATAAATTGTATTGCATTAAGTTCATTCATTGTATATTGATTCTTACCCTTTTGCCACATCTCTCTCTCTCTCTCTCTCTCTTTTTCTCTCTCTTTCTCGCAGATTCTTTGTTAAGTGGGATGGAAAGGCAGAGGCCAGGAACAATTTCTCCAGCAATGGGCCCCCAGAGTCGCCTTCCCTCTTTCCCTGCCCTTCCACGTCCTTCAGGTATAGCTGTATGCACACACACACACTTACTCAAGCAGACACACAGACCCGGAAGTTCACAAAATCAAGACAGAAAATCTTATTTATGGAAAATTTTACGACCAAGTCAGGTTTGCTGATTTAGTTGTACACTGGAACTGCAAAGCTAATGTATTTCCAACTATTTTCACACAAAACTGCACCTCAAACTCAAACTATTGACTTATAATGTAAGTGTGTTTTCTGAGACAGTATGACATTAGCCTGTGACATCTATAACTGTAGAATGGAATAAAAAAGTAGGTTCCATGAGAACCATGATATTATGTCATACATATGTCCAAAACCAAATCTGCAGTTAACACAGCCCTGATCGGCCTTTGACTGATGATATGAAAACGAAGTGCGCTTTAGGTTAAGCGCCATTTTGAGGGGAAGATCTGTGGTCAAGGTAGTGCTAGGCGATGTGACCCTAAAATTAAAATCACAATTAATCGAACATTTTACCAAGATAACAACAAATGAGCAATTATTTGAATGAATGATGCTTATACGTTGCAGACAGAACGGGGCGGACACGTGCGGGACATTTTAAACATCAAAATAATCGACATGTGCAAGATTGCGTCGGTTTTGATTCATTTTATTCCTGCATGGTTTTTAATTAGCCACAGCAGTAAACAGACACCAAGGCAGGGCAGCAGAAACAGGTTCATCTGGTCGTGTTAAGATGTAACGTAGTTTATTTTCAGCTTTATTTTAGGACTATGTCAGACTTTGGTTTGTTTTTTTTACGATGATGGCGCACTTTTTTCTGGGTTGAACCATATTTCTGGTTTATGTTAGGACTGACCTTTAGCACTATATCATCATTATTACAGCCTAATGTTGTAATGTATTAGTAATATCTTTCTATAATTGCACAAAAAGTTAAGTGAAGGTGTTGCAATGGTGGCATTCCAACTTTTTGCTTTTTGGTTATGTCGCCTGGATCGCTGTTGTTAATAGACGACAGTTAATTAAAATAGCAGTCCCCGGCATTCTTGCTGAGTTTGTCTCAGTATGCTATCCCTTTAATTTGCTTCTGCTTCTCCAGTTTTATTGATTTCAGTGCCACCAAAGTTTACAAAAGTAATGTATGTTTGTTGTTCTCATTGCACTGCTCACTGCAGTACCTCTAAAATGGCGCTACAGTGACATCAACAGCAATAACCACATATGCCACATACATTTGCTGTTTGTTGGGAAAAAGAGTTTTCATTGCTTGCTAAATTAAATTAGCAAAAAGACTAAAGAATGAATCTTTGGACAGTAGGCATGTCTAGGGTAAGTGTAAATATTTCTCCTTTCACATTTTCTAAGCTTTGTCTTTCTTTCTGTTTCTACACATTTCACCCCTTAGCAAGTAGCACTTTCAAAAACAGCTTCACGCTAGGTAAGCCACAAATCCTAATAGCTTGTGTGCATGTGCATGCACTGCCATTTCCGTTCTGCTTTAGCTGATGGAGTTGAGGAAGTGAAAGCAGGAAAAGCTGTGTGTAAATGACAGAACAAGCGATACAGATCATCTGTGCAGTGTTTATTTTTGACAATCGCATGCATGTACCCCCAGTTTGCTCGAGAGCGGTTTAGCGTGGCTTTGCTTGTGATTAGCATGGAGGCAGTCAGCGAACTGTCCCTCCATTCCTCTTCCTGGCTCACTGTCACGCTTAGTCACAGCACGCTGTGTATGTGTGGAAATGTACCCATGTTCATCTCAGACGGCTGAGAGAGGTGGCGAGTGTGTGAAGTGTTAGCGATATGTGAATCGATATCTAAATGCCAGCCGTGGCACACTCGGCCACGGAATGCTATTGAGTCTGACTCGGCACTGCCTCCAACCTGAGACTTCAAAGCTATGCCTCACAGCGTCAACAGGTCAAGGAGAGACAGTCTGTGCTCTGATAATGAAAAATAGAAGAAAAAAAAAGCTTTAAAGCCCAGATATATTTAGGACATGGCCCTGTACTGCTGTGAGGCTGGTCACTGACGTGCACACCTCGCCTGCTGAAGGAGAAGAATGTTCCACAGAATGCTGGATAAGAGCAGTTCGGAATTTTAGAAATTTTCTTATGCTCTAATGACCTTGATTTTGTTGCGTTTCGTTTACCATGCCAACACATTGATATAGTATATCTTCTCTCACAGCTTCTGAGCTTAAAACAATATTTTGGGCTGGAATTGGGCTGGAATGTGGGCTGGAAGTGTTTAACGCCACAGTAGGGAAAATTCAGGTAGTCTTGATGAATGCCAGTAGAATTGTAATGGTCAGAGAGGGTAGCTGAGTGATTCACTGAGTTCAGTGAAGATTTCATAATTAGCGAGTTCAATTAGAGAAGAGTTCAGTCAGGTGTTTTAGAGTGTTACCAATGTTAAAGCCAGGTCCATTATTGATTTATTGATTAGCATCAATATGATAGGTAAATCTATCGATATTGATAGGTCAAATGTATTTCTTTGTTTTTTTCATTCATTCATTTGTTTTATTTATTTATTTGCATGCTAGTGTTCTGTGATACCATCTGTTATCCCAAATTCCTGTCCTGGTTTATTTAGTTGACACACATGGCAGTAAGTTGCCTTGTGAGCAGGGATGTGAGTGAGTATCACACTGAGGTGCTAGCTGCCACACGAGGAAAATGCCATTTTTTGGTGGTTAACAAAGAGATTTTTGACTTATCTGGTGCAGATAGAAACTGTCCTTTGTTTTAGACATGCTGAGTATACTCAATACTGTAAAACAACACTCAATACTGTAAAACCAAAAACACAAAAGTAATGTAAAAAGTTTAAAGTTTAAAAACTAGTAAAATTGTAAGATTTGTTGATCATTTTGTCCCAGATGATTGACTTTTTAAAATGGCTGATTGTACAAAGCAAAGGTCGTAGACATCTGTGCAGCAGGTGTTTATTTATTCAGTAAAAGACTAATATTAGAATAAATGCAAATAACATTTATACAAACATTAGTGGTTTTACTTCACTGTGTTCATGAAAACATTTCCAAAGTTCTCCTTATGGGAGTCTAGTATTATTTGTAGTTACCATCCAACACCTGGTTTGGTAAATTAGTGCTTAATGATGTTTAATCAGGTGAGCTGGTGATGGAATTGAACACATCCATGCACTGGCTAGAGGCGTCCAAGAGAAATCTGGAACCAAGCTTTGCACTCCAAACTAGATCACATGAAATCAACTTTCTCCAAAGTGAGAAATTCTTGTTACTTTTTACTAGGGCTACACAATGTAGTGTTTTAGCGCCACCATCAATGTTTTATATAATTTATATTTGCTGCTTGATACAAAAAGGAAAATTCACACATCTGCCCAATATCATTCACTTTAATCTTAGAATATGCAGAGTGCATAATTAATACAATCATGTTGGATCTTGGTTACTTCTGATGAAATCTATCAAAAAATCCTATATTTGTTTCACTCACAATATATTTTGAAAAAAAAAATTATGTAATGGTAATTTTTTTTCAATATTGTGCAGCCTTACTTCTTTCTGTAATTATGTGTACCTGCATCTGTTCTGTTGTGATATGCTGATTTGTATTAAGCAAAAACACTAGATAGATGTTTTGAATAATGTGCTCAGGTGTCTAAATCCTCTGCACAGTGCTGTATGTGTATGTACTGTCAGACTGGATTTCAGTTGAGCTTGTCTAACTGACTTCATTTCTCTGGCTTAGGTCGCACAGTGTCCTCAGGGGGTGGAGCTCCGTTCAGGGCCTTCCCTAAATCTCTGAGTTTGGATTTTGGGGGCCTTGGTCCAGCCCACAGTACCCTAAACCCTCCGGCCCCACCCCCTGTCTCTCAGGATAGGTATGCAGCTGTGTCTCAGCTTGACAAGGTTTTTGCCGACAACACACCTGCCACAGGTAAAAGAAGACCCCTGGGAAAGGGCTTTTCATTCATTTTTACCCTTTGATTCTTGAACAGCTGGGTTTGGGTGTAAAGGTGTTGTATAATGTTCATATTACTGGGTAAGAATTCTAAAAATGCCACATGAGCTAAACACTGGCATGTATGTGTTTGTGTAGTCGCGTCCACAGCTCCCTCTGGTGGCCCTCCACAGTACAGCACCCTGTTTGGCAACAGGGTCTCTTCTAGTTCCACACCTGCAAGGTAATGTGCTAGAGTCTAGACTACTCTTAATTCCAGTTTTGGGTTACTGAGACCAAATATCGTTCTAACTATCTATTGTTCAAGATTATATTCAGATGGCCAGCAAAAACAAAAAAGTAACCCAGCATAAGTTTTTTTTCTTATTGGTTTGATGGATTGTTGGTTTTGCATATGTGAAGATTACTGAAAAACCTGTTTTCTCGGTATCGGTAGCTCTCCAGGTGTTCCGGAAGTCGCTTCTGCTCCTCAGACATTTGCAAGTGAGTACAATAATAATACAGCCTTACAGGCCTCAGTTTTGTTTTTTTTCACATGTACGCACATGTATGCGTGACCTACATGCCTGACGGTCAAGTGTGTTGTGTAATTTAGCATATTTCCAGATTCAGTGCAGCTGCTTCTTCAGATACGTATCAAGTCCTTCATGACTTGAGTCAGAGAAAGACCCTCCAGAGCTGTGGTTTCACATACTGTAAATGTGCTGCAAGTTATTCCTATGTAGCGTACTGGTGAATGTGCAGATCTTTCCCCGTGACCCAGCTCTTTAAAAAGGCGAAGATGAAACACATCTGTAAACAGACTGCAATGAGGTCAAATTAAAGCTCATCGCGTATTCAAAGCACAAATAATTAATGAGACAACTTCCCTACTGTCTTGACACATGGCACATTCATCTCTCCCCATTTTCTCTCCTGACCCTTCTACAGATTTCCCAAATCCTTTCACTTCTACAGTCAGCAGCTCACAACCTGCTCTTTCTCCCAGCAACCCCTTCAACAGCACAGCTGCAGGTGAGCCTTATCCAGCTTTGACCTGGAAAGTAGGCGATTAAAGGTGTCCTGGCTCTATAAGGGGTCAGAATTCTGCAGTTGTGTGGTGTTTCCTGTAGCATTGCTAAGATGCCAGAATCTTAATACTAAGTAATTTCATTTAATTTAATTTATGACTTACAAGGTTACTCGTATTACAGAGGTGGGCCAATGTAGTGTTCGGAGTCTTGCCCAAGGACTCATATTGGTGTAGCGCAGCATAGTCACCCAGACCGGGAATCAAATCCCAGTCTCCCAGGTGGTGTGGTAGCTCGCTGGCAGCTAGTGGTGTTATCTGTTGCGCCACACCAACCACCGTTATTGAGCACAGCGTCACAGTGCTCAATAACAAACAATACTATGGCAAAAAGCTAAACTTTATCATTATCTGAACATAAATCCGATGTTGGATTAAACACAGCAAACGTAAAACACTTTTTATACCATTATGTACGTTTTTTCTCTGTAAAATCTGTTGTCTCTGTAAAAACAATTGCTGTCATATGCAAAGGTTAACATAACTAGGTGTTATCTACAGAGAACACAGTTATTCACACTTTAATGCACAATTACTGTGCAAATTTTTAATGGAATATATTGAGGGACAATAACCATAAAACGTGGCATATACAGAGGCTATGGGACATTTTACATGTTACAATTTTTCTTATTTTATCTGAAAACATCCTGGAAAAAGAGTGGTAACCCTGATGTACTGCTCGTCACAGGGCTGCTTCCTTAATCCCAGACTGAGACAAATTATTGGGTAGAGAGCAAGTCAACTACAAAATATCCCCTGTTCCCTTTAAGCCCAGGCTTAATTTGATTTACAGTCAAGCACATTCACTGTGTCCCTGTATGAAATCTTGTAGAATAGGAAAGGTTAAATGGATCTTGCAAAACATGTTATGTGGAATCTCTGAGAGTGCTTGCTCCCATTTAATCAAACAGAAAGCTTTCTCCTAGAAATACACTTAACCAAAAAACACCACACAGTGCCAACACAAACAGTGATGTCACCTGGCTGAGGCGAGTGGTTGTTGAAGATTTAGTGCAGGGCCGAGTGTTGGATTTAAAGGAAAGAAGTCATCTCGTCTTACTTGGAAGGTATTTATCACGTGGTCATGTTTGTGGTGAGAAGAAGCTGCCTTTGTGTGGGGCTTGTATATCTCAAGGATCAGATCCAAATACTCCTAACCATGAGGACATGAGAGCCAAAAACTGATTAGCACTCCCATGATGTGAAATCTGAAGCACGCAGCTCTAGTATCCAGAAGGCCAGTGGTTTGAGGCCCAGCATGGTCAAGCAAGGCGTGTGAAATCCATGTGCTCCAGGGGTGCTGTGGCATGTGGTCATGCCAGTGGTGGAGATATACTGAATGATGAAATGTGGCAGCTGTGATATCTGATGTCATGGCCATTTGTCTCATGGTTGCCAAACTCTGCCAAATGTTGTTAACGCTTACAACAGTGAAAAAAGCTTCCTGATCTAATACAGCTGTAAGAAAAAGAAAGTGAACCCTTTGGATTTAGCTGGATTTTCACATTGATTACAAATAATGAGTGGTCTGTTCGTTATCTAATTTGCAATTATAGACTTGATATAGATTTGCAGTTATAGAAATCTAAGTGCAATCTAACTGAACTACTAACAAAAAAAAATACTTTTATTTAGCACATTCAGCAAACATTCCCAGTGCAGGCTAGAAAAAGTATGTGAACCTTTGTGTTAAGGACCTCTCCAAGAGCTGGTGATTCACAGGTGCTTTTCAAAATAAATAAAGGCACACAGAGTTTGGTTAGTGTGCCTTGCCATGCCTCCATGCAAACAACTCAGAAGATAGAAAAAGAAAAAGCTGGATAAGGCTACTAAAACGCTGCTACATTCACAGTTGGACAAACTGTCTACAGGTAGAGAAATTTCAGAACTGTTACGGGTTTTAATAGGAGGATGCATCCTGTTAAGATAACTTCAAGAACACGATGGGTGTTTCTAAAAGAGGTGAGAAAGAATCCAGCAGTCAGCAGCCAAAGATCTCCAAAAAATTCTACAAACTTTATTCATATGTCCACTGTAAAAACTGAATAGATGCTTGAACACTACAAAAGAAGCTTGTGGCCCATCTCAAGTTTGCCGGAGACCACCTGGATGTTCTACAGTGCTTCGAGGGAACATTTTATGGAAAGATGAGACAAAAGCAGAAATTTGGAGGAACACTGCACACCAAAAAGAGACCACTGCACACCAAAACCTCATCCCAACTGCAAAGCATGGTGGAGGGAGCATCACTTGCTTTTTTTCTAGCCTGCACTGTGGATGTGTTTAATAAAGTTCAGTTATATTGGGTTTCTCTGTAATTGTGATCTTTGAGATCTTCTCCTCATGTGGTCTTTGAGGTATTTGTTTTTAAAATCTTTGTAAATTCGGTGTGTGATTGACAGGTGATTGCAGTACCCTCGTCTCACCTTCTCCTTCGGCTGTCTTCCCCCACTCAGCCACCTTTCCTGCTCCCACCACCCAGAATGCTTTTCCACAGGAGCCAGCCAATAACCAGGAAGCTAATGGTGAGTGTCAGCCTTTCCCTTTCTTAAAGTGATTGTTTGACCAAAAATAAGAAGATGATGTGATGAAATGATGAAGATTATTTTTTCCCAGTACCCCAGCTACCAGCCTAAATCTCTGGAGAATAAGACACCTCATTTTAAAGGTCCCCATTAACAAAAACGTAACAGCAGAAACAGACTGTTTTGCCCTGTTTCTGTAATATCACAAAACCAATGCATTTACATATAACATCCTGTTTAGCCTACAGCAGTTTAACCTAACCCAGTCATGCTGATGTCATAGTGTTTTAGCCCTTAACTTCTTTTAGCGTGAGACACAATACAGTGCAGCCATTCAGAGCAGAGCATTTACATGCAACAGTCTTTAATAATAGACAATAATAAAACAGGCTGTTTCAATCTAGGGGATAAAATGAGGTTGGGAAATGGTCTTGTAAAAAATGCATTAGGGCTGTTTCTGGTACCCTCGCAGACTTCATATGTGGACCTCAGGGGGCAAAAATAAAGTACAATGAAATGGTAGGAAGTGGGTCCTTTGAACTCAGAAGGCAGTCATCATGTGGTCATGTGTGTGATGAATAGGAAAGGTTAAACAGAACTCTAGTTTTCTTTCAGTCATGCATTGCACCCTTAGTTTGAATGTGTGCACCCTCAGTTTAGCTTTGGAGAAAATGCAGTTAGGACTATAATTAAGTTACACAGCGTGTGTCTGCTTCTGAAGTGCCTCAAAATTTCCCACTATCTCTGTTGTTAGCACTGTCTGTGGTCAGCATGAGTAGCAGTCCCTGGCATGGGCAACAGAAGCGAATGCGGTGTGTATGTGCGCCTGACTTCCTGCCCTATTCAATTACGCTGCTATATTTAATCATTTATGAATTTCCCATTTTCCTCACCAATTGCTTGATAGTGAAGTGACCAGTCGCTTGCTGGTGAACACATAACCAGGGAACAGACAGATATATAGTATTATTTGGCTCTTGGTGGAAATGTGCATGGGAAAATGGAAACTTTTTTGGAGGTAAAACATGGGAAATAACACTAAATACATACAGTTAAACCAGGAATACAAAATCTGGTCTTGCTTTGTCATGTGGATGAAATAAATTGGTGCAATATATGTATAGCTCTGGGTGCAGGCCTGGTCAGCTAAGAATTATACCCCCCCCCCCCCCCAGTGGCTTCAATGGGATGTGGGATGTTGGTAATAGCGTATACCCATCAATTAACATCAGGAAAACTGCATGCCTGACTCATCACATGCATGCCTTAACTACATCAAGTCCAACAGACTTGCTTAGGGGGTTTCCTCCATTCTATGAAATACTGCCCCATGCAAAGCATTTGGGATTTGGCAAAACATTGAAACCGCCTTAACTGCTTTAACCATGACTGTTATTCAGAAGCTTCAGTAAGAAACGGCACTAGTTCATTAATTCATTCATTTGCCTACTTTTCTTTCTGTATTAGTCGTATTAGTCATATTAGTTATTTTCCCACTTTTTTATTTATTTAATTTGGCTGGGTGAGGACTATGTCTGATGTGTGTATTAAAATGGCATGCAAAACTGCTGAATTATGGTGCTGCATCCAGTATTTTTGGGTTGAATTGGGGAGTTGGGAATGAGGTGGGGTGGTGATCACCCTTACTAATCTTCTTCTTGCTGAACGCAATCAAATCCTCACAGCAAGGCCACAAAATCTAGTAGAAATCCTTTTGAAAGAACAAAAACAAGATAAACTCTTTTAATACCCTTGTTTTGGGAAGAAACAATGAATGAGCAGGTGTCACAATACTTTTGTCTGTATATTGTATGCTTTCCTGGACAAGCTGAGAGATACAGAACTGTCACTGAAAGTGGAAGATGCATGTTATGCAGTTTTGCGAATGTTGTCCTGTTCACTTCTCCAAAGTTTGCCCACTTTTCCTCCAGTAATAGTCACAGCCATTTCCCCTTTTTATTTAGCCTAAATAACTTGGATGTGTGAGGGTTATGTCTGATGTGTGTGTGTGTGTGTGTGTGTGTGTGTGTGTTTGTGTAAGAAATGCTGAACAAAACTGTTGAATGGATTTGGACTGTGCGTATGATGGTCATTTTGCTCTGTTTGTAGGTTTCACCTCCTTCCCTGCCCCTGAGTCCACCTCCAAAGTCCAGCGGCCCATGTCCGTCAACCCATTTACTGTGAGTAACCCTCTGTACTTCTGCCTGTGAATATACGAATGCACGAGATATCCAGTTCTCTTCTACAGCAAGACTTAATGTAATGACATCAATTTAGACAAGATTTAGTGTACATGAATAACCTTGGTTTTCTTTGTATACCGTAGTTATGAGTATCATAACCAGGTTAAAGGAGTAGAATTAGGTTAGGAATATACTCAATTTACATGAATTTCCATGAATGGGTCATTTGTGAGTGTGCTCAAGTAAGAGTGTCCTTGTGTGCGTGTGTGTTCACGAGTGTGTAGTTCACTGCTGTTCTCTCCATTTGTTCTCTCAGGGGAATGTTTACCCCACCAGAGGAGCGTCACTGAACCCTTTCATCTGATCCCAGCGCCACTCGGCCAGAGAGAGAGAAAGAGAGAGACCAAGAGTGAGAGAGTGAATGTGTGTGTATATATATATAAGAGAGAGAGAAAGAGAAAGAGAGAGACAGAGAGCTCTTTAGAGCTGGTGCCATTTCCATGCCTCTGGAGAATTCCCTCTTCAGATAAGGGGGGGAAATACACATGCCTGTCCACTTTACTGAGTGTTGGTTAATGTGTGTATTAGAGTGTATTACTTTTGTCTATGTTCATACTTGTATGTGTGTGTGAGTATACATGTGTATCCTTTTGCACCATGTGCTACAAGTCAAAGCTTTATGTATGCATGTGTGTGTGTATGTTCATATGTATATGTGTGTGGGTGTGAGTGTTCTTGCCATACATCAGATGTGTTTCATAATATAAACCGTCTCATGGTGCAATAGCAAGAAGGCCGTTCCAGTCGCACACACGCGAAACACACACACACAAGCACACACAGCTGCTTTGACCTCCTACTCCTCTGCCCTCAGTAAGACGTCTCTAGCCTTTAGCCTGCGCCCAAGTTAAGCTGCATTTCAACAAAGACGCTCACATATCAAGTTCCAGGCTTTATAGAATGAACGAGAGCAGTAGACGACTTAAGCTTCAGATACTCTTCATATGAGCTGTGCGTTTCTCCTGAGCCCTGTTTCGGTAGCCTTCAATTCTCCAGTTTAATGCATGTTAATATAGGAGAGTGTTAAAAGAGGCTTCAGGCTTTCTCATGCATTTGTGTATGTATACAAGGCCTTTTTGTATTTATTTCAACATGAGTGGGTTTTTTTTTTTTTTTTTTTTTTTTTGATGATTAATTTTCCAACACCTTTTTAAAGCGTTTGTACGTGCGTTGTCAGACTGCATGCGCTTTGTGAGCGAGAAGCTGTTGAATGTACGGCAAATTCAGTGATTTCAAAAAAGTGTTATTTGTGTTATTCATGTTTATAATATTCAGGACCAAATATCGTCAGGTTTCATAATACATGTTTTGCTTTTTTTCCCTCAAATTTTTTGTACTGATTTGTTTAGAATGTCCTTGTGGAAGAATGCATAAAAAAGCTATTCCTATTTGTTTTTGCGTCAGTGTGTACCTAATGGTGTGTTATACATAATGGAAAACAACCCAAGCGTCACATTGAATTTGCTGCTTCAGGATTTCATGCAATATATATTTTTCAAATAGCTTTTGCATTTATATTTTTTATCTGTGGGAAATCATCACTGCATTATGAATGTATTTGCACTTCTTTAGGGCTTTAAACTGGAAATTAAAAATGAAAGCTATTACTTTCACCTTCTATGTGACCTAATTATTATTTCAGGATGATTGCAGTGCTCTCAAAATAGCCAGCGAATAGCCACGATAGCTGCACCGTCCGGAAAGCTCCAGCAGATGTCGCTCAGTGCCCGTGCCTTAAATGGGACCAGAGAGAAACGGCGCCTCGTAGTTGTAACTCATTCAAAACGATAGTTATCTATTACAGCATAATGCTGTTTTACACATAATGCGCCGTGCTGGCGTCACAATGCACGGTTGCTAAGCGACCATACTTTAGAACGCTCCGCAACTAAGCGACCGTTCCATTTATGTCGTTGATGAACATTCCAGCACGTTTAACAGAGAGAATCTTGTCGATGTAACAATCACGATTTCGGTCATTAGCGAACTTTTTAAAACAGCGCGTCAGAAGTGAGGCTAGTGAAGGGGAAGTTTGGCCAAACAGAGAATGGCGAGGACGGCGAAGCAGTGAATGAAATCCGAGTCTGCACAGCCAGCCTCGTGCTCTATACCTCCCCCCTCTTGCTCTATACCTCCCCCCCTTCTCTCTCTCTCTTTCACACACTGTAAGTACAGAGGGACGCCGAGTGACAGACAGGCAGGCCACCACAGTAGCTCCGTCCGTGGGCTAGGCTAAAAGGCTTTAGAGGCGGAGAGCAGTCCCACACTCCGTCCTACTGTACAGTAATGAGATTGAAGTCCTCAGCTTTGTAAACAGGCTGGGCCGGGACGCGTTTTCGTCGTGGACGGCGCCTCGTGTGTGTGTGTGTGTGTGCTTGTCTAAAGGAGAGGGACACCACCGATTTAGCTCAGACAAGCCCCGTTTAAAGCTAATGACATTATTTTTGGCGAGGGGGAGGAAGATCACTGCGAGCACTCTCTCTCTCTCTCTCCCTCCCTTCCTCTCTCTCTCCCTCTCTCGCGTTCACACGAGCGACTTTTCTGAAGGGGAGAGAGAGGGAGAGGGAGAGCGCGCAACGCTCTCTTCTTAGCTGGTTCGTTTCGGCTCAAACTTGGAGCTGAGGAGCATGGAGTCGCAGGGCTGCGAGGCGCCGAGCTGCGAGGACGTGCGCAAAAGCGGCTACCTCCGCAAGCACAAGTCCATGCACCGGCGCTACTTCGTGCTACGCGCGGCGTCCGAGCGCGGCCCCGCGCGCCTCGAGTACTACGAGAGCGAGAAGAAATTCCGCGGCAAAGCGCCCGTGCCCAAGCGGGCCGTGGTGCTCGAGACGTGCTTCAACATCAACAAGCGCGCCGACGCCAAGAACAAGCACATGATCGTGCTGTACACGCGCGCCGAGAGCTTCGCCGTGGCCGCCGAGAACGAGGCCGACCAGGACGAGTGGTACCAGGCGATGGTGGAGCTCCAGTGCAAAAGTGAGTCCCGTCTGATTTCAGCACACATGCACGCACGCACACACACACACATACACTCCAAACCAGCGTGCATGCTCTGCATCGGGCGTATACTCCTGCTTGTTGTGCACGTGGAGTTCCACTTGTTAAAGCCAGCGTTAACGTGGCAAGTCGTGACTGCAGCGTTAACTTTTTTTACAGCTCTCGGCGTGCTCACGTGCCGTGTTAAAGACAGGCGAGGATGAGTGAGTGAGTGAGTGAGTGCTGGGGGGGCTGTGCTGCAGCCTGCAGTGTTATTGTGGCCAGCCTGGGAAGCATGTGCTTGTAGTACAAACCCAAGGCTGCTGGATCAGAGCACTCCAGTCACTTTAGTCACTTCTGAGTGGCTCAGTACTGAAGGTAGTACGTTTTACTCAGCTGCCTCACATGCATTCAAGTAAAATGTTGATGGATTTGATGGAGAACTTTCTTGAGTATTTGTTAATGCGTTCTTTAATTCTCAAATCTCTGTGTGAAGGTAGATACATAGCAAGATAGGCAGACAGATAGATAAATACATAGATAGATAAATAGATAGATAGCAAACAGTGGAAATGGTAATAACACAGGAGCGGAACGTACCTATATACAGAGATATAAAAAGAAAATTGGAAAATAATATAGTAAACAAAATAAGATAATATCAGTGGTGTACAATTAAACCTATGCATTGTCCCCAGGGGCTGAACCCTGTGGCTGCTCTCTACACTGTGTAAATAACTGGATATATAAATAGAAATGCTCTAAATGACTTGGAATAAACTTTTTTTTATTTTACATTAACTTCCAGTTAAGACCATTTTTACCTTCTCCTGTAAAGTCACTATTTTGGAGATACATGCTTTTTATTGGACAGCAACAACATAGTAAATATAACAAAAAAAAAAATAAACACAGGGAGTGGTAAAGTGACTGTGCTATGTACACATAGGAAAAGTATAATAACAGAGGGGTGTCTAGACCAAACAAATGTTACCTTGAGTTAACATGGTTTAAAAGTGGTTGCAACTGAACGAAATGTATAACATAAACACAACCTTTGCCAAAAAAAGTAAAGCACAAGAAAACAGTTGTGTTGCCATTACATATTTAATTCATTAGAAGCCACTTTACATGTTTAAATTATGAACCATTTCTTCAGTGTATTTTTTTTAACTTTTGCTACATTTTAGCATGAATTTAATGTCATTATTTTATGTTGGGGACAGTGTGGGGACAGTGTCTGCACTGCTTTAAGTCATACGGTTTAAGGATTATCACTTCAGTTTACACCAAAAGGATCCCAGCAACAACGACAAATGACTAAACGAAGTTCCCTAGCTGTTAAATGCTGGATATTCAGCTGCAGTTCTATAAGTTACTCCTTATTCTGTACTTCCACTCAAGTGGTTTTACGGTGAAGTATTTTTTGTTTATCAGGATGAGTTTAGGTGACTCTTCTTCTACTAATGCACTAGTTAAGTTCTCCTACTGCAGATGCATGCGTACAGTGTGTGGAATCGGAATTGTTGCAGTGAATGAACCGGCTGGGGCTTTTGGAGAACCTCTCAGAAGAGTCTCAGAAGACTCACGTTCAAGTTACGCTGTGGTTGTTTCTTATCCACGCTGCCATGCTGAGGTCGTGGCTTATCGCCCAGCTTCACTGGGGCTCATTCCTTTTCCAGTTAACCATATCTCTGGAGCTTTCTATAAAAGCCTTCAAAAACAAGAAAAACAAAACATCTCCATGTGAAGACCCCAGCCTCAGCTGTGTGAGAAAACAAGACGAGTTCTTCTGCCTCTCTGTAAATCAGCCTGGGCCAGCAACTGCGTGGACACTGAAGCTTTTTGTGCTTCACTTTTGCTGATACACGCAAAAGTCTGCAGAAGATTTTACATGAAACAAAAGAAAAGGCCCAGAGCAATTCACAAAAAGTGCTTCTTGGCTGTGGAGGAACCGTGTATAGATCTCTGCTGTTGTGGTAGAAGCCCGGTCATTTTTTATTTCCTTGCAAGAGTATGAAATGCAGTCAATAGCCAGTTATCCTTCTAGCTTTAAGGTGCTACAATTTATAGATCACACCCCTCATGCTGTATACTGAATGCCAAATGACTCCAGACCTCACAGCTAACATCCATTTTGTAATGGGACTGGACCTGAAGCTAGCGTAGAGTAAACAGAAAGGAAAAGGTCAGTGACCGTGACTCTGTGCCATAATCAAGCGATCTGCTGGCCGCCTGTGACTCTACCTGAGAAGACAGCACTGATGAAACATGTGACACCGTCTTGGCGAATGAAAGTGGTAGGTCAAGGTGCTATTACAAGGTGCTGGTGGGTTATTATGTAAGGACGAGTTCATGAGAGTGTGTGGTCTGCACGGTGTGTCCTGACAGCTTCTCTAAGCCCCTTCTCTTCTTTAAGACACCTACACTCTGGTGCACTGCAAGAAAGCGTTTTACTTGACTCAAAAATGTGCACATCATCAACATCATAACCACCATATCGTCACGGTAATCTTCTGAACTTCACAGTCATTTTGAAGTCTTTCTATTGGTCCACTCGTCATGAAATCGGGACACAATGTAAAGAACAACAGTCAGATTCACATAAAATCAAAAAGTGACAAAAGGCAAATATGGAGATACAAGGTTCTGCCAATTCATTCATAGGATGATCATGCATGCGTTTATCAGTGTTCTATTTAATGAAGCTGAAGTTGAAGTAAACACAGGGCTCTGCAGAGCGAGAGAACGACATACGGAAGGAAAAGGAGAGAGCTCGTAAGGTGGTGGAGGGGTGTAGAGAGCAGGAGATCCCGCAGTTGTCAGCCATAAACCATGATCCGCATGGCTCGTAAAACAAACCCAGCACCCCACTGATGGGGTGCTCAGACGTTTTGACATCTGTCGTAGGCATCTTTTAGGTCTGCCTCCACAAAGGCCGTTTTTTCCTGCGTTCTCTCAGTAAATGCTTCATTCAGCGAGGCATGTCGATAGCAAGGCCTTTGATTTCCCCAATTTGTCCATTCAGTCAATGCTTCATTTGTTTGCTCGTTTGTTCATTCATCTAGATAAACTTGCACAAAAAGCATGGCTTCGCCATCACACAAAAAACATACATCTTTATTTTGGAATCTGGCAGTCGTTCATTACCTTGTGTTCAAATTTCATGATGAACTGACCAGTAGAAATGCTTCTAAATGACGTGGAATAATTTTGACTTCCATTGAAAGGTTTCCATTTTAGAGGATTTTGCATGATAGCAATGAAATAAACCACTAATTCATTTTTAAAATGTATTTATTTGTGTTTGTCCATTTGCTTGCAAATTTGGATGAAGAACATACATCCTCACTCAGCCAAACACAAAGCCAAAGAAAACTCAAAGCAAATCATGGTCTGAATTCCAGTGAATAAATTCCTTTATTCGTTTATTTGTCCATTTGCTTCTGCTGGTTCGTGTGTTCGAATTTGGACGAAGAACATACATCCTCACTCAACCGAAACCAAAGCAAATTCCTCAGCCTCTTGTCCAGTTCCAGGTCATTCATTCCTTTATTTATTTGTTCATTTGTTCAGTTATGGTGGTTAATTTAAATTTAAAGCTTCGAGCTTGCCAAGAGAACGTGTACCCCACAAATCCAATGCAAGCCCACTCAAGCTGTTGTTTGAATTCCAGATATTCCAGTTTGGTTTTAGAGACAAAAACCAGGATTGGGATTTTTTTTTATTCAGTAACCAAAGTTTATGGTGTAACCGGAGCCATTGGTATGCACTGTACTGGTACGAGTGAAAGTATTCGCCCCCCCCCCCTTGCACCCCGAGAGAGAACATTGAATTATGGGTAGGGGGTAAGGCGATGCACATGGACAAATATTTTCCCATTGACAGGCTTTCTGGAGCCCAGGCTCTCTTTCTTCTGCCCATTACGGCTGTAGCCACAGTTTGAATATGGAGACCACAGTTAGTCATTGGAGGCTTTTTACTGTGGAAAAGTTTGGAAAAGAGAGGAATGTTATGAACCAGCATGTTTGAACAATGCTGAACAATCTAGTTCGGAGACCAAGCGTCGACAGACATGCTAGTCCTGACTGACACACACACACTTAGAGCAGAGAAGGTCCTGGGAAGCTCACCTGTACAGAAAGAAGGCCTGGTGGAGGACACACAGATTGGAGTGGATATTTCAGAGCTTTCTATTTGTTCAGCTGTGAGGCAGGAGGAGACATTATGCCAGGAGAACAGCTTCATACACCAGCCGACTCGTCCACACACACACTGCGACGAAACCGACAGCATGTTTTAGTCTGCTGGTGTTCCACATCCTTTCCTGTACTCATGGAATGATTTTGGTGTGCTCAGGGCGTCGTCACTGTCAGAGAACCAAATCGGTAATTTAAGGTGAAGGTAAACGTTTTTGGCTTAAAGTGAACCTGAAACCAAAATGGACCTTTTTCCCCATGTTATGTCTCTGGTTATTTTAAGCAACTCATTATATCATATTGTTTCAAAGATGTTCCATAATCCTCCATCAGAATGTAATGACTCCTGATTTATGGTTATGTCACCATGCACCAGCGTGCCGGGAATAATAATATTAACCAATAATATCATGTTTCACCTCCTACTCCCACTCCCACCACCCCACCTACCTCCTACTTACGTAAAACCCTACACCAGATCAGAGCCCCTTTCAGATACTGATACTCACTCTGAAACACATCTCTGTACGGTTGGAAAGTGTGTTATGATTCATGATTCACTTTTCATTAAAAGGGTCCATATCCTCCATTTTGCCTGTGTTTCCATTTCCCCCCTGAGGTCATCTTAGAACTTGGGTTTAAGGACCCAAAACATGACCATTTGTTTGGACTGTTTTCTGACCTCTCTTTATACCTTAATAAAAGCTTAACTAGGTGTTTTTGTTACTGGATTTTAATACATTAAGATATATGTAACAGGTCTGCCCTCTTTTGTGCCTCGTTTAAAATAAACAGTTTGGGCTGAAACACTCTTTATGACTTCAGTGTGATTGGGCGGGGCCAAACTGCTGTAGGCTTGTGACATCACAAAAACAATGAATTTACAACAGGCTAATTGGAGTGTTTTAAAACTGCATCAGTGTTTACGTACTCCATCACGAACTCCTTTATTCCGGAAACCAGAGGGACTATGTTGTGATATGGGCTCTTCAGTAAGCTAAAGTACTTATGTCCAAGTTTAGGCCTAGACCTCTAGTATGCAATCCCATAACCTAATAATAACACATTTTCTGTGTAGTTCCTCAATAATAAGTCCCACACCCTTGAACATAAAGGTTTTTCAAAGGGTTTCTTGAGCAATGGCGTAGCATCACTTTTGGTTCTGTTAAGAACCAACCATGTTAGTATTTTTGAAGAACCTTCTATAGAACCTTCACTTGATGTAAAGGTTCTGTACCAATTTAAATGTTCTTCACACTTAACAAACATGCTTCTTTATGGAACCAAAGGTGGTTCTTCTATGGCATCGATCAAAGAACCCCTTGTATTTTTTAAGAGTGTAAAATATGAATGTCTATGAAGAATTATAATATTATTAAATATAAAAATAAAGGTCAAACAGTCTTCAGTTGAGTACAGAACTGTGTGGAGCTCTAGGTGTCGTGGACAAATGGTGAGTTTGTCTATGTTTGCAGATCAGGTACAGAAGATCAACTTTGGCTAAAGAGAGCTAAGTTTGTTTACATCACACAGCACCACCACATTGCCACCACCATCTCAAGGAGAAATGTGTGTGTGTGTGTTAGAGAGAAAGAGAAATCCCAGTCAGTGACTAGTGTTGAAAGGTTAAACTCTTTTAATCCTTGCTCATCTCCTTAATGTGTTGGTAATTATTGTCTATGTTCTTGTGCTGTCTCTGCCTCCCACACATACACACACACACTCAGACTGGGCTGACGGCAGGCCGAGCCAGTGCTATTTTAACTACTAGCTAAATCCAGCGTAATAAACCGGATCACAGGAGCTTTGGTCTGCTACATGGCTATTTCCTATAGTTTGACCCCAGGCAACACCACATTACAGCACAGCTTGTCCTCAAACTCTACTAAAAGTCTAGCCAGTTCCCATTGGATGACCTTGTGCTGGCTCACCTCACGTCTGAAGTTCGGGAGAGACGTGTGCTTGTGTTTAACAAGAGAGTAGGGCTGTCGTTGTGTCTAGCGCCACACTGTGCGCTTTGTAATTACGTAAGTTGATGTCACCGGGTAGTAGCACACTTCCACGGGATAATGCTGTTTGTTTCTCGCTGTCGGCGTATTAAATCCCCAGCTGTTTACTTACTCTCAGTTACACTGAGAATCAGCCCTACTTGCCTTAACGCACACCCATGCTCACAACACACAGTCACACCACTCACTCTCACACACGCACACACACACTAAAGCTGACCTCATTCTCTCATTCTGTCCCCGCCAGAAATTTCCCACTTTAATTGGCTGAATTACAAGAGAGAGACTTTTTATTTTTCAGCTGGTCCACAACCGAGCCACAAAGCAAGGGGTGGGGGGGTCACTGGGTTCCTTTGATTGTAACCCATAAGACATTTCTCGCTTGCAAAAGCAGTGTCCAGGAAGACCGTTTTTGAGGTAGAAACCAAATAAATGAATACATGCTGTTTTAAGAAAGGCAGCAGTCAGTCTTTCGTCGAGGCACCACTTAAGGCCAGCGCGGTTCTGGGAAACGATGACCATGCTGTACCAGACACTGCAAAGCGTTGAGATTAAATGTGTTTGACATTCTTCATTACTGGAGCAAAAACAGCCTGCGTTCAGAAGAATGAGCAGCGCCGTTCTATCATTGGCTTTTAAAATTCATAGTTTGCCAGACAGCACCAAGCATCTAAACTGCATAGAGCTGTTTACTGTACAGGCTAATTGTGCAAATTAAACTCAAGGCCCAAAACACAACATGGATGCACACGCATAGATGCAAGCAAGTGAGTTTCGCGCACTCTCAGTATCTGAACACTAAGGGTCGGAACCCTGAACATGGATTATGCTTATTCGTGCAATAAATTACAGTGAATCACCACTGTAAATTGTTTAAGTGTAGGCACAGCCTTAATCTAGATCTGGGAATCTCTGTGAGTCAGTTTCTCAGACAGGGATTAAGCCTAGTCCATGGATACATAGCATTCTGAATGGAGCCTTAACACTGAATGGAAAATATTGTAAACCCATCCCATATTTTTATTTAGATTTATTCTTTTACATTCTTTGACAGTTGGTTGATGCTGTGTGCAGAGTGACACCTTTGAATCATGTAACACAGGTAGGCCAATGCAGAGTAAAACATCTTACCCAAAGACTCCGTTTTAGTGTATTTTGGTGTGTTTGTGTGGTGCTGGACAGAGAACTGACCTCTAGTCTGTCGTGGGGTGTCGTTACCCACTATACAACACCAGCCAGATTTATTGGACTGAACATAGAAATGTTCAGTATCATATTACAGCTTTGTTACATTGTGATCTTCAAACTTTTTATAAATTATTTTGTAAAGTGTTTGCTAAACTGCAGTACTGAAAAACCTACTGAACTTTTAGTACGTTGTGCAACTCTACTTAGTAGTAATTTACCCTATTAAATCCCTATGCTCTGTGACGTATTACACCCTAAGCATTAGCATAATCAGTAACTATATGCAAAGCACAGGAAATAAAAAACAAGAACCACTGGTAGTCCTGAGGAGTTTTAAGAGGTTAAAGACTAACCAGGTGCACTTTTACAAAACACATGTAAATATTTGACAGTAATTTGACAGTATTTGAAACATTATTCCTAACTACCTTGGAAATTATTCCAGTCTTGACATATTTGATCCACACATGGAAGTCAGTGTATAAAGATTTTATGTGTTTAAAATGCTTAAAAGGGGGAGACTAAATTATTGAAGTATTATGTAAAATAAAAATGTAAATTTTTGCTGAAATAAAGTGAAATGAAAAGTCAAATTAATCAGTATAAAATTTAAAAATAGCATAACATAAATAGTAAAAAGAAAAAGTTAAAATGAACAAAGGAAATAAATAGCAATCAAATATGATCATATATACAGAAATTAAATGAAAAATGTTATAAATGGATTCATTTTATGTTCACCAATAGATATGTCGGCCATTTTTGTCGGAATTGTAACGTGGAATTTGAACTTGATTCTAGGGGCACTATAATCCCCCACAGTGCACTCATAATTTATAGTAAACAGCGTAGCTCATTACATCAGCTGATGTAATGGACCAAAAAGCACTGTGAGTGGCGTTACTTAGCAACAGGCAGTGGAACGAACTGGAGCTGATGACGTTTGCTCATATAGGCAAGCGATCGTTACGAGCCACTGACCACCGTGAATTTCACATATTTTCCCATGTAGTTCGTTAATGGGAGGCTTAAGTTCCTAAGCAACATAACGATCAAAGATTATTCCATGAACAGCTTTCAGTACCTTTACTGATTCACATTTCACTTCCTGGGTGTACGGAGCTTTAAACACAGCTCAGACACTCACGTCTTTGTTTGTGTGGCGGGTGCTGGCGCATGTTGATGTTAAAGAAGTGTCTGAATTCACTGGTGTTTCTACCACCACATAGAGGGTAGGGATTCATTTCAGTCACAGCCAAGGTTTTTGCGTGACAGTGACGATATACAGACAAAAAAATCCAGATTATTACTCAATATACTACTAGTCATGCCAAAGAAGACGGATGAACACAAAGCTGAGTGTTGCAAAGAGGGTATTAATAAACAGCTGCTTTAATGATAACACAAGCTTTGCAGAGATTACATGAAAATGCACAAGTAAGTAAACAGTGTAAAAACATCATTAGTTGGATGATGTCCTATATTTGTGAAAGGAGACAAGCTGTCTCCTTACTTTTCATATATACATTCACAAAAAACTATTCACATTTTCAGACCACTGCACCCCTCCTCGTGCACAGAGGGTTTGAAACCCCTGCCCGGAGCTTATAATGGTAGCTCACAGACAGACTCAATGCACAGAGAGGACCTGGGTGGGAAAACGTATTTCTGGCCTTATGCTACATCACATGCCGTGCAGCATCGTTTGTTTTTGTGAGAGTGTGTTCTCCCTGGAAGTCATGTGTATGTGGATCATATGCGTGTATGTGTGTGTTTACGTCTCTCAGAGCACTATCAGCATATTAAGAGGATGAGCAGGTCTTAAGACTTAAGAGTTTAACCTTTAAACATCGGCCCCCAGACCAGGACGTCCAAACGCGTACACAAACACTCTCACAGCTTCACATGGTGGTGGTATGACTGTCAGGAGCTAAAGCCTCATTTCTTCACAGCCCTCATTTTCCAGCACTCTGTCAGAAACAGAAAATGCAGAATTGTCTTTGGCACACTGTATAATAAGACCCCTATAAAATGTTCATATATCAAAGTACCACTGTATTATGTTTTGCAAGACTGCATTAATTCTCAAAAACACAGTATTGATTTTGTAATAGTTGACATACAAAGATTGGTGACACAGTGGTTTATTGTATGCATGTGATGGTGTTTTTATACTATGGCCGGTTTCCTAAAATTTGAAGGAAAAAAAAATAGCTTACAGTATCACAATACATTTACATTTACATTTACGGCATTTAGCAGATGCTCTTATCCAGAGCGACTTACAAAGTGCTTTGCTATTTACCCAAGAAAAGCCTTAGCTAGTTAGAATAGACTAATAATACAAAAGATACCTCCAAGCTTAGACATTACTAAACACAATACAATAAGGCGACCATAGAACTATTCGTCCAAGTACTCTCTGAAGAGGTGGGTCTTCAGTCTGCGTTTGAAGACAGCGAGTGACTCGGCCGTTTGGACATCCAGGGGCAGCTCGTTCCACCACTTTGGTGCCAGGACAGAAAAAAGCCTGGACGCTTGTCTTCCGCGGATTTTGAGGGATGGTGGGTCGAGCCGAGCCATACTTGAAGCTCGGAGGGCTCTTGGTGCGGATCGGCTTTTGACCATTGCCATCAGATACGGAGGGGCTGGTCCGTTCTTGGCTTTGTAGGCCAGCGTCAGGGTTTTAAATCTGATGCGGGCAGCTACAGGAAGCCAGTGGAGAGAACGCAGCAGTGGAGTGACATGGCTAAATTTTGGGACATTGAAGACGACCCGTGCCGCTGCATTCTGGATGAGCTGCAGGGGCCTGATGGTGCGCAGAGGGAGACCAGCCAGAAGAGAGTTGCAGTAGTCAAGTCTGGAAGTGACGAGAGACAATATTTTTGCAATATATTGAACTGTAACCCCTGTATCGTGATATGTATCGTGATACCAAGCCCTAGATAATAAATAATGTCAGTGTAAAAAATATTTTGTTCCAAGTTATTTAGCAGCATTTCTATTGGTCCATACATCATACCATTTTTACATAAAAAGAACAACTGCCAGATTCGCGTTACATCAAAGTGAAAAACTGCAAAAATTTAACCTTTTTTTTTTTTGCTTGACAGCAACATTATCTAGTTTCTGTTAAAAAGGTAAGTCTACTGTAAACAACTTGTTCTTCAACTCGCTGGTGCTAATTCATATTTACAGGAATTGCAGAGGAGTGTCCTGCTCCAATCATGTGACAGATGTTCAGATCCTGATACTGATTGCTGCTCGACCAACAGGTACATCAGCCTGTAGAACAGGGCGTGAGAGCGCCGTGCAATAACTCACAGAGTCAACTCAGCATCCTGGATACTTTCCCTCTCGCAATGAAAATACAGTACTGTGGCTCTACAGGTCATTGCCTTGACCGACTAGTCTCAGGATGATGGAAAACAGGAACATTTTGATGACATGGGGACAGGCAGTGGGGGACTGGTCCCCACGATGAAATATGTTTTTTTGAAAGGTTAATGAAGAGCAAAGATTTGCTGCTGGTCAAATCAGGGGATCAGATCAGGGCTAGCTGCGGGTGGAGGTATGTCACTCCTCAGCTACAGTAACACACCAGACAATGGAAATACCCCACACAGATGTCTTTACAAGACTTTGTGTGCCTGTGTGAGTGAACTGGGTTTCCTTTGCCAGGGCTCAGTGGTGAACAGCAGACCCTCTCTCTCTCTCTTTCTATCTCTCTTTCTCTCACTCTGTTCTTGCTGTCATTGCTGACATCAAGCTCAGCACGACTCGTAAAAAAGAATGACCACAAGCAGTGTCCTCACGTAACACGGCGAACGGAAAATTAAAGACAGGCCATAGTTTAGGATTATTCTGTCCAGCAAGCATTGGAGATGATAGGGTAGTGCCAGCTTCTCAGTGTGTGTGTGTGTGTGTGTGTGTGTGTGTATGCATGTGTGTTTCTATATCTCTGTGTGCTGTGATAACACGAAACACATGTGTGAAATGAACCTCATTTAGAGGTTGAATGTGTGTGTGTGACAGACGGGGACACTTGGCAGCTAGGGAGAGACTTGGAGACCCCAGGTTTTATTTACTCTGGAAGGAACACACACTACCCTTCACTCTACTGCTCTCTTCTACTTCTCTCTCTCTCTCTCTCTCTCTCTCTCTTTCTCCTTTTCTCCCCCACCCTCTCCCAGACACACACAGCTGTTTTTCTCTCCCTGCCTCTCACTCTTCCTAGTCTTTTAAAAGGAGCTGAAAGCTGAAATCACTCCGGAGTGGACTTTGGCCCTCGGTGCAGCGCTTTGTCCTCATTATGAAACAATCCCTCACATAAACATATCTCGCTCTTTTCAATGCAGAGTAAACTACTGAGCCCCTCAGCACCTTTGATCACTGATTGTGACTTAGTAACATAGTGCATGTGTGTGTGAGTCCGGTCAGAGTGTAAGGGCTCTTTAATTCAGCTGTGGTTCTGTGCTTTTTATTTAGGGATCATTTCCCTTGTCATTGGATTGATTTTTTTAGACTGTTATTGCGCCGTCGTCTCCGCACTTTCAAAACACCTCTTATGTAACTGTGCCTCTCCACCATCCCCCACGCCCCCTTTCCCTGATCCTCCCTGGCTCAATGTGCTGGTGTATGGTAACAGACACGCAGCCTAAAACACTGCCGCAGACCCCCCCCACCCCCCCGCCTCAAAAAGCTCAAACCCATAATGACGGCAGACGTTAGGTTAAACCCTGCTTCTCAGATTGTCCCGCTGCCTTTTTCTTTTGGTTTTCAGCTCGGAGCTTAGAAGCACAGAGTTATAATTTGCGTTTTGCCAAACTGTTTGAGTCTAATTGTGTAATTACATATTTAATTACACAGTGAGGTATGCAGGGAATTACACTTACGTTCCATTTACGTTCTGCAGTCCACAGAAGCAAGTTTGTATTAGCTATCAGGCAATGATAAAAGCATGGCAGTAATACTCAGTAAATGATTACTGAATAAATTACACAGAAATAAACTTTTTCTAAGGATGGCAAAGATAGCAGATTTCGGTAATCAGCTTTAGGCAGGTTGGGGTTTGATTTGACTCCTATATATCCAAATATTTGTGGACACCCCTTCTAATGAATGCATTCAGCTACTTTAGGTTGCACTCCTTGCTGACACAGATGAGCAGATGCCTGTCTGCCTGTAGAGAAGTAAATTTTGCAAATTGAATAAGACTCTCTGGAGCATAGGCTAAAGGGGTATAAAGCCCCCCAGCTTTGAGCTGTAGAGCAGTGGAACTGTGTTCTTTGGAATGACAGAGCTCCATCCAATACTTTTGGGATGAGTTGGGGGGGCTGGGAGTAAGGTGGGGTGGTGATCATCCAACATACTGACCTCTCTAATGCTTCTGTTGCTGAATGTAATCAGATCCTCACAGCAAAGCAATGCTCTGAAAGTCTTCTCTGGACAGCAGATGCAGTGGCTCCAACAGAGGATAAACTTTTTTAATACCCTTGAATTTGGAAGAAACAGTGAATGAGCAGGTGTCCCAATACTTCTGTGTCCAAGTGTTGTTGCTGTCATACATCTCTGTTTTTGCAGTTTTTTACTTTTTGATCTACCTGAGTGTCCAAATGTCATCACGTCCAGAAGAACTACTGCAAAATGCCTTGGAATGAAGATCTCTTTACACTGACTCCCATTGAATGTCAAGAAAGTTCCTTCCTTCTCATGTAAAAGTGAGATTTTGGAGATACAGCATTTTTGTGTGACAGCATGTGATCTAGGTGAATCCAGTCACGGTTTTGACATGTTATGAATGTTAAGGTATTGTTACTGCTGGCAGATGTACATGAAAAATACTGGACATCCACACCAACCCAAAATTCCCTTATCGACTCATCCCTCCTTTTCATTATTTTTTGGTTAGAGGTTAGAGGCATTTGAGGCAGAATTTCCTTGTTTCAGACATGCTACAAGTGAATAATAACTAATATGTGAAGTAATAACTAATATATTACACCATACCTTTATCACAGTGATAACTGAGATTTGTAAAGGCCAGAGTACACCGACTGAACAAACACAAACAAACCCCAACATGCTAATGTTTGCTGTTGTCCTTAGAATGTTTGGAGAAAGATCTGACCAACACTCTTAAAAGAGGTTCCTGGGGCAAAGCCATAGGAGAATTAATTTTAGGTTCTATAAAGAACCATGTTTGTAGTAGAGATGTGTAAATGTAAGTAAACTTTCAATTTGTAAAGCCCTTTCATCACGTAAGGGTTCTTTAAAAGGTTGTTAACACACCCACACATCCCTTTTCCATGGTTCTTTAGGTAACCAAAAGTGGATGCCCTTTCAGGTGTAAAGTCTCAGAACTATAATAACTCATAAGGCCTGAACTGACTCGGTAAGCCTGGTAAAGCAGGTCAAAAATTGTCATTAGTAGCTGAGAGCTCTTCATAGACCACAGGCTAGTTCTAAGCACCTGGTCGAGGATCTGAAAATACCAGCATGCGGTAGGAGTGCATCTGGTTGTGGATTAAACAAGTCATGTTCTACCTGATATAGTATAATGGGCACCTTTCGCATGGCAGACTGTGATCCAGTTTCCTGCCCCGAGCGAGAACACCATGTTATACCTATACGAGTTCTTCCCTCCATAAAATGATGAAAGTGGATTTAAAAAAGCAAGCTGCTCTGAATAAGAGCGTCTGCCAGATGTCGTAAATGTAAGATGAAGTACCTCAGCCTGGAGTTTGAGTCTGTCTCAGCAAAGTCAACTAATTATAGCTGGTTTGAGGCTGAGTCCTGAGTCCGCTGAGGTTATAGAGTTCCTCAAACGTGCGTTACAGTTAATGCCATGCCTCTTGCACTGACCAAGCCAAGCCCTACTGCAGTGCTGTTTGTGACCTATTTTCTCGGTGCATGTGTGTGTGTATGCTCATTGAATACCAATCAGTCAGGGTGGCTAATGGGCCATCCTGTCGATATTGTGGCAGCTGACAGCAGATAGATCTAGTTCATCAGGTGATCAGAGCAAACAGACTTTTACAGTCCCAATAAAGAAGAGCTAGAGCGATAGCAATGTTTGGGAGTGGTGGTGGGGGGGTCAGGATGAGGGTTGAGTGTGTGCGTCCATGTAGGAGTGTGTGCATGTATGTGTGTTTGCATACACTTACAGGGCAAAACATTGTGGAAAACCAGGGAGAAACAAGGTTAACTTAAACCATTCAGCACCAATGTAGAAATTTTGAGAAAGGAGGCATGTTTTAGACCTAGGATAAAAAAAAATATTGTGGTTCTTTGAGCAGAACCACTTTTGGTTTGATTAAAAGCATATTTGTAGCGTAAAGAACCCTTTAAAGGTCTAAAGAACCTTCAAACCTTTCATGTAAAAAGTTCTTCACACTAACACATCTCAATAACATACATATGGTTCTGTATGGAACACAAAGTGGTTCTTCTATGGCATCGCTAAACCATTTAAAGTACCTTAAAAAGAAAGAGTGTATACGTAACACAGTTTATGTATGACCTCACATTCTGACTTTGTAGAAAAACAAACCTGTGTGTGTGAGTGAGTGAGTGAGTGAAGGAGTGTGCGAAATACCATCAAGGCACAAGGAAGTAGTTAAAGCCGGGCGCTATCACATATTTAATCTGATCCAGTGCTAGAGGTACATTACTACTGCTACGCAGACTCAAGGGGAAATCAAAGGCAGAGTAATGGAATAGAAATAAACCAGTATGAACCAGTGCTGTGTTTGCTTTGCTCTGTGTGAGCATGTATGTAAGTATGTGTGAGTGACATAAGTGACGCCTTATAGCTGCACTAATTATAGCTTTAGTCTGTACAAAGTGCCTGACCTTTCTTAAATAAAGGTCAATGAAAGTGCGCCGTTCACACTGAACTCCTTTAACATACATTTGACTGGTTTAACTGTTGTTGCATTACACAAACACAAAAACATGTCATTTTCCATTGTCAGTAGTCATCCTTATTGGCGTCAGAGTTTTTGGAAAACAGCAATTTGAGCATGAGTGTATGTATTAGCTAGCTTTTATAGGACTTCATGATAGTATTTAACTGGAGGCTTCATCATAGCTTTTAGACCTACTCTGTGACACAAACTTCAATATGAATTAGATTTAGTCATGCACAGGTTTTATGAGCGTGTATTTTCTCAGGTTATCTCTTTTATAGGTCTCACTTTATAAATGTTTCATTATACAATTTTTGGACTGATGACAACCAAAAAACTTTGAGACAGATAGACAAATAGACACCACTAGACATAGATACTCCTGCCCCCCAGGCCATTAGTTAGCCAAATGTTCATGTTGAAGGTTTACCATTAATTTCTTTGACAGAGTTTTTGTGAGATGGTGGCTCAGCCCTTTTCCACCCATGGAGGATTTTACACATAACCTGTAAAATGGAAAAAGCTACAACCTTTGTTTGTTTTGAAGTTGATGGTAATGTCTTTTGGGACTACCCCGAATAGTACTGCTATGTGTTCCAAGTAAAAATGTCTTAAAAGATTCCTTGCTACAAGTCTCCAGATTTCGGGGACAACCCATAATCAGTACCTTGTTCTGTAACTTCTGAAGTAAATGTCAAGTGATCTCATTTAATTTTGCTTTAGAGCATTTCTAATGGTCTGTCCATCAGGCCAGTCATGGGTCCATTTTATTAGTCCACTCATTGGTGTATTATTAGTGTAAAAATAGAAGAGATACAAATAGAGATACATGTTGAGTTCATATTTGGCCAGCGAATATACAGTTTAGGCACGAATTTGGCCTAACTATAAAAAAAATCTATTCTAATTTATAGTTGATGAAATTAATAGTTAAAAAATAGTGATTGTGGCAAATGTTTGGGCATCATTCCAGTTCTAAAGTCTTAGAATTCTATTAGCTTGTTAGTCCTTAACTGACTAACAGACTGGTTAACCCTATTATGCTCCCTGACTTTTATTACACCCTCCTTAAATACAGGCACAGAAATGCAAACTGGCTTAATTGTTCCAAAGTTACAACAGTGGGGGGAAATCCAGGAACCACTGGAGGTGATGAGTTGAAAAGGTTAAGCAGGTCAAAAATGGTCTTTAGTAAGTATCAAACCAGAAACCCAGCATCTATGGGCTAGTTGTAGGCAGCTGGCTACGGATCTGAAAATAATGAGAACTGAAGAAAGCAGAAGTAGAAGAAAGCTTTAAAAAAATCTAAGTGCTACGAATGCGGGATTTTCACTGTCTGAAATATAATAACGAAATGGCTATTAAGGGGAACTGTCAAAATCAAGGCAAGATCTGGAAGACCAAAAAAAACTCTCAGATAGAGAACTACCTGAATGCTGGCAAGAAAGGCAAAGCAACCCCCCATATTTTAGATTGTGTTTTCTATCACAGTATCAAAGATGCAAGTCTTCACTTAGAATTGGATTAGTTGGAGCACTAAGATGCTGACCGAGAATGCAAACACACTCAAACAGCAAATTGTGTGTGAATGTAATTAGAGCTGGCAATATGACAATATTTTATTGTATTGTGATAAATTTTTGTTATCGTGATAACAGTATGTTTTTCTAAGCATATGGAAGATACTGTTAGTGCTTAATAAACACGGATCAGCTGCAGGTTTCATTACAAACAGTGTAATTAAAAGTGAAGAACAGTATCTCTCTATTCACTCTAATCACTCTATTCAGTACGGGAGTTGATCTGAATAGCATATAGAATAGTTTATAAGAATCTGTCACTACTGATATTTTAGCCTGTGATTACATGTATTGTGATAAATATTGTGTATTGCAAAAAAGTCTTTACATATCGTGATGTTGTATTTTTACCATATTGCCCAGCCCTAAATGTAATGTATTCACTAGATTTGGAGGGACTTCATGATTGTGTTCAGCTGAAGACATCATAGCACAGTCAGAATGGAATTTCAATCATTAAGCGCTCACTATTCATTGCTTTTATCAAGCACAGAACACAACTGACGGGTGGTAATTTTGTATGGGTACTTGCTCAAATTGGTATGTGTGTCACAAATTACATGAAACCTAACGCATTCCTGTCTTTGTTTGATCGTGTTCTTTGCTTGTTAAATGAATGCAACAACAGCCCTGAAACAGGGCATGCAGAAGAGCAGATTTAACAGCAGAATAGCTGCTGTCTTGCTTTAACCTTAAGAGTGTACTTCCAACATGAGATACAATAATAATAATAATAATAATAATAATAATTAAATGGTGTCATTCAACTTAATTGTCTGTGGTTCTGCTCTGATCTTTTCCCAAAGCTCCAGCTAAGGTCAGGATTAACTCTGGACCAACTGCTCGTAGGCTAGAGTGCAGTCTCTGTAATCTCTCGCTGTGGTGGTGTTGTGTACAGTAGGAACTTGTGGCACGTTGTGTTCCTAGATCAAAGGCGCAGAGAGGCAGCATCGCCAGGCTGAAGTGGTGTGTGCTTATGCAAAATGGATCTGAAGTAAGCATTCATTAGGTAAACACTACACAGACTGTCAAAGGGCTCCTTCAGAATAGCACAGAGGAATCGTGTGTTTGTGTGAGGTCCACTCAGAGCTGTGGTTTAACTTGGAGCTGTTCATTATTTACCAAAACCTTTTCTCTCTCTCTCTCTCTCTCTCTCTCTCTCTCTCTCTCTCTCAGCTCACCCATCACTCAGTGCCTCTCCACCTCTCTCATTTTGTGTTTAAAAGTACATTTAGTCTTGTCTAGTTCAGTACGCACAGAAATGGAAAGAGAGAGAGAGGCTTGCAAATAGCGATTAAATCGTGTAAAGTTTTGTTACTGCGACTCATCACAGACTGACTGCTTTGCTTCATCCAGGAGAACGAAAACAACACAAAGACATACATATACAGATGCCTGCATACACACACACACACACACACACATATATATATATATATATATATATATATATATATATATATATATGTGTGTGTGTATATATATATATATATATATATATATATATATATATATATATATATATTATTATTGTTATTATTATTATTCAGGTTCCTGTAGGTGGCGTTCAATGAGGATGATGGAGCTATAAATATCTTAACTTTTCAATGGAAGTCTGTCTCAGTCAGTCTTCATGAAGGGCTCATTAGATAAATCTCTTTTTTTTCTGCACCATCATATGCATAAAATCTGTCAGTCAGAACAGTGGGATCAGAAGACAGAGTACAACACTGCCATCTAGTGGTGTAGGTTTAAACACAACACAAAATGAACCACTGTCTGCCACCAATCTCTACATGTAAACTGTTCATTAAAAAAAAACTACTGTTCCCATTACTCTGATATATCAATATTTTCCTGCACCCCTAGTACTGTTGTCCTATACTATCTGTAATATCAGTGCAGGGATAGTAGTAAACGCATTATACACACACACACACATATGCACTGCATGTTTTGTCTCCATGTTCTGCACTGCTTTCACAGCATCTCGTCCTTTAATACAACAAAAAAAGGGGAACAGAACACACCCATGCAGGTTTGCCATTTTGTTATCGCAGCGTTCTGGAAACAGTGGCGGAGGAGTGAGTCAGAGTGGAGAGCTGGGTATCTCCGTGAGTGTGCTCCGCCGTACACTTTGCTCCATATGGTTGTGATTGTCGCACTCTCCTTCGTGCACCACACACATTCCAAGGTATAAAAACACAAGTAATAGATTCAGGAACATGTTGAAATTCCTGCTAAATCATGGACCAAACAGACCAAAAATGCAAATAGTTATGAAAAAGTGTGCCCACACACACTCGCGCACCCTTTGCTTAAAAAAATCGAGGTCAGTTTATGTTCTGCTAGGCAGACACGCACACTCTCGGCCTACCTCTTAGTGTTTGTCTCGCCCTCACAAGCACAAATCCCAGTGAGAATGTAAAGAAAAGGGAAGTGAAAGGATTGCACGCAGGCACTGAAGCGGAAACCGCCATGTTTTATTCAGACGATTATGTAAACAAGTAGCACACGATTGACTCTCACTACCTGTCCCTTACAGACGCAAATAGCCTCGCCACATCATATGAGGTGAAGTGATTAAAGGTGACGAAGCAAAACACACACACACACACACACACATACAGGCATGCCCTCAAAGATAAACAAGCGTTGTTTATATGATTATCCATGCCGGGGGCGGACCATAGGAAAAACATTCAGGGTGTAATGATATGCCACTTCATAAACAGGAGGCAATTAGACAAGACACAGTGCATTTAGAAAGCTACACACAAACATTACATACAGTACCTTCAGATTAATACAGCAAGTTGCCACTGGATTATCAATGGCAGGTGTGTCAGGTGTGTGTGGACAAGCACTGAGAATTCCTGCAGCGTGAAAGAAAGAGAAGACCTCTGTCAGATATACTGTGCACACTTTTTGCTCCCACTTATTAAACAGGTGCTCTTTACGGCTGCTATGCGCTTAAATACCTTTGACAGAACAAGAGATGGCATTGTGCGCAGCTTAAACAGGTGATGTCAGTCTGTAGCTCTGCTGGAGTGGAAGTGTGTGAGATTTAAGTGGAAGCTGGTTAGTGACTGTAATCTGCTCAGCCTTGACATTTCACTACTTCTTCCACTGTTTCAGTGTATCTGGCACAAGATAAAGGCCGTTTTCACCCTTGTCCCCACTCCCCAGTGGTTGGGTCCGCATGCAGGACAGATCCGGGGCTCATTTTGGGGAGAGGCTTGTTATTACAGGTTTGTTTTTACTGTGGGCCGCTTGCATAATTGTAAGACGGTAGATAGGTAGACAGGTTGTTTAATAATGAACAGGTAGCAGATGCCAGCAGAGTCATAGCTTTATTACTGTTATGTTTGTTTGGTAGGCCACCAACACTTACACGATGATGGACTGCAGGACGTGTGGCATGTCCTCATGCAGGAACCTGCAAACAAGGAGCCCTTTTCATGTTGTGGTCGTGTAGGACAACACGAGATGTGCTTTTTACACAGTAATTGCAGTGCAAGCTCTAACACCAGTTTCTGTTTCCTTGCCATTAAAATATGTGGAACAGGGAAACTGTGGAACAGTGACCAAACGGACCAATTACATTCCTTACCACAAATGGGTCCTGCTCTAACACACCAATCCTCAGGTCTACTTCCGTGCGTACCCCGACTCCAAGCAAGGCCCAGCATGCTCTGATGAGGTCAATTTTGCACACCAGCTGCCCCGTCACCTGCGCAGAACCCCTCCTCCAGCTCAGGTCATGGACCTGATTTTGGGGGGATGGGTGCTGGAACGACAGGAGGTGGTGGTACTGGCAGTGTAGGACAACATGAGATGTGCGTTTTTCACAATAATTGCAGTGCAAGCTCTAACACCAGTTTCTGTTTCCTTGCCATTAAAATATGTGGAACAGGGTAACCGTGGAACAGTGACCAAACGGACCAATCACATTCCTTACAGTGCAGCTCCAGGAATTAATAGCTTTTACCACGCTGCAGACCTGGGCTTGCTTGACCTGGTGTGGAATCTGGAATCAGTACATGGGACTGCACCTGGGCACTTAACCAAATGTCCTAAACTCTCGAGGCAAAAGTACCAGTACAAAAATTGCAAAAATGAAAATGACCACTGGACATTACCACTGGACCCAGTTATTGCGATGGGCAATATGCATCAACTCCTGTAAGAAAATTCAACTGCAGTTATTAAATGTAGCTGCATTAGAAGAGTGAGTTAATTCATGTCTTTTCATCCTCCAGTGTTATTCATCACTATGGATGCCTTTGCTTTATTTTTTTCTTGCTGGTAAACTCTGCAAACCAGTAGTTTTTTTTTTATGTTCAAATTACAGTTTCTTTGATTTTCTTAATTTTTCCGTAGCCGAGTTGTAGTTTCCTATTGCTGTCATTCCTTGAAGCATACCCTGAAGTTTAGCTTTTCCATACAGGTGGGTGTAAGTCAGTATGCCATGGGGGTGGAAGGGGATCACTGAATTGGAACATGCAGGCGTCAGCTTTTTGGAACTGGAGGTGTACCTTTTCGATGAGCCAGTCAGTGCTTGTAGTGTGTGTAGTTTTTTTTTTTTTTTTTTTTAAAACAGCTTGTTCATGAGTTTTTGGCAGAGCTAGTTTTCTTATCTGTGAATCTGGCTTGCATAACTGCAAGAGAAGTTCTGATCGACTAATGCTGACTCTCTCCCGTTTACCTCCCTTCTGCTGGTTGTGTTTGTTCTCAGGAGGCAGGTTGTTTTAGAGGTTCTCTTGTGTGCACTGCACTTACTGACCGTAGTGAAAAAATGTCAAGCAATTAACCTGCTGGGATAAAAAGGACCGACTGTAGGATATGTTTGTCTTTGACCAGCAGGGCAACTCTTACCTGTATCGAGTTTAGGTCTGCAGGTATGTTAGCTGTGGCCCATTTCCTTGTGGTCTACTTATTAGTGACTTTTGTCCACCACCTCTGTGCCACTCGCTTTATAGCACTCTAACAACACGTCCAGTATTTCTGAAAGATTTTCTGTTTTTGTTCCGTAACTTAAAAAATATTTAGATGTTCTGTCTGTTTCTCTGTAGTTCACAATATCAATTACCTGTCATATCTTACCTTATATAAATATATTATATACATACAGTATATATGTAACCATTTCTTTATCTCTTCTTTATATTTTTTTGCAGGTAAAGCTCTTTGTGACAGTAATGCTGGTGACTATGGAGTGCCAACCCCTGGGCCTGCCTTTAAGGAGGTCTGGCAAGTTAAGGTTTGGCCAAAAGGACTGGGCCAGGCCAAAAACCTAGTGGGTATCTACCGACTATGCCTAACGGACAAGACAGTCAACTTTGTCAAGCTTAACTCAGATGCTGCAGCCGTAGTACTACAGCTGATGAATGTGAGACGCTGTGGCCACTCAGAGAACTTCTTCTTTGTAGAGGTTGGCAGATCAGCAGTGACCGGCCCAGGAGAGTTCTGGATGCAGGTGGAAGATTCTGTCGTTGCACAGAATATGCACGAGACTCTGCTTGAAGCTATGAAAGCGCTTAGTGAGGAGTTTCGCCAACGCAGTAAGTCTCAGTCTGCTACAGCAGGGGGAGGGGGAGGTGCTACTGCATCTAATCCAATCAGTGTTCCATCTCGTCGTCATCATCCAAACCCTCCACCCAGCCAGGTAGGATTCATCAGGCGACCTCGCACAGAGCCACCAGGCGGTGCTGGTGGAGGAGGGGGTGGTAATAGCAACAATGCATCCCCTACACCTCGGCATGGCTTTCCCAGAGCACGTACCTCCAGCGATGGAGGAAAAGTAGAGGAGGGAGTAACTGCAGGAACAGGAGGTGTTGCATCTAGTTCAAGTCCCACCGCAAATGGGTCCTGCTCTAACACACCAATCCTCAGGTCTACTTCCGTGCGTACCCCGACTCCCAGCAAGGCCCAGCATGCTCTGATGAGGTCGATTTCCACACCAGCTGCCCCGTCACCTGCGCAGAACCCCTCCTCCAGCTCAGGCCATGGACCTGATTTTGGGGGGATGGGTGCTGGAACGACAGGAGATGGTGGTACTTACAGTCGAATTCCTCTCCGCCAGCCCTCTGTTTCTGGTTCACTCAGTGACTATGGTTCCTCAGATGAATACGGCTCTAGTCCCGGAGAGCACTCTCTGCTGACTCCAACTATTCAGGCAGGATCTTCATGTAGCTCAGGGGGACAATCTCTTGGGGATGAGGCAGCCAATTACATCCTAATGGCACAGAGAGGGGCATCCAAATCACTGCCAACACATAACTCTTTGCCCCCAACCAGAAGGGTGCTGCGACGCTCCTCTAGCAGGGAAAGTGAAGCTGAACGTAGGCTGATGAGCAAAAGGGCATCCCTGCCTCCTATGACTCTTGAGAGACTTGCGCCACACCGTAGAGGAGGAGACGTGGAAGCTGAGGAAGATGACTATGCCATCATGTCCCGAAGCACCAGTCGTGAGTCTTTTACCTCTCGTCAGGATTCAGAAACAACTCCTGGTGGAAGTGGATACATTGATGTATCGGCAGAATCCAAGGGTGAAGCGGGAAGTGGCGGATCGAGTATACCTGGGGATGGTAATAGAGCAGTTGACAATGGGTACATGTCCATGCTGCCAGGGGTGACTGCTCCCCCAGTGTCCCTCTCTCACTCTCTGTCCGTAGCTGTGTCAGACACTGACTCTAAACCTGCCGATGACTACATGGCCATGACTCCAAACAACAGTATCTCCCCTCCTCAGCAGATACGTCTGCCCGTTTCTGGCACAGACGGTTATATGATGATGTCGCCCAATAGCAGCTGTTCTCCAGACCAGCGGGGGGTTCCAGCAGCCTGGGTTGGCAGCAACAGTGCGGACAGCAGGGTTGGCAGTGATTATATGAACATGTCACCTATCAGTGCCCGTTCTGCCAACAGCACGCCACCTCCTCATGAGTCCCTGACATCATCCGAACATCATCCTCAGCAGCCTCCTCCCAAAATGGTGTATTCTTATTATTCTCTACCCAGATCTTATAAGCACAACACCCCAACGCACTTTGAGGATGGACCAGGAAGAGGAAGGCACCCAGGCAGTAGAAATTGTGCTGGTCGAAGTCTTGCCAGTGGAAGAGGCACTTCTCAGTGTCAAGAACCTGGAGTGGGACGGCACCTGTCTCTTTCCTCTTCATCATATTCTTCAAGTTCAGCCAGCAGTGAGAGTCTGGGTGAGAGCGAGGAGAAGCTCACTCAGACAACACGAGCAGCAGCAGGGGCTCGAGTGAAGGATATCAGCAACTTGCACCAAAAACAGGGATCTGGGGTAGCTAAAGGGCAAGGCCAGAGGAACCGGCCTCTTAGCCTATTTGTGGATGTCTCTAAAGCCAACACTTTGCCCAGGGTTCGTGAGACCCCACTGCCACCTGAGCCTAAAAGTCCTGGTGAATATGTCAGCATTGAGTTCAAGAGTGAGAGAAGCATCAAAGGAGCAGGGAATGGATCTAGAGGACTTAGGCAAGGTGGCTCTGTTCCTTCCAACTCACATCGAATCTTGCCAAGGCCCACCTCTTGTGTTGCTGGTTTCTTACCATTTTCCCACAGCCCTTCTACTGCTATACCCCCCTCTACTGCTTCTGAGTATGTCAACATGGAGCTGGGAGCTTCTCCTTCCCCCTCATCTTTATCATTATCCCTCACTCCACTTGGTTTCCCATCTTTCCCAACTCCTCCGACCCCACCTGCAGCAGCGCCCAAAGCTTGGGATGAGAGATCAACCCCCCAAAATGAAGAGGAGCCTGAGGCCGAAATGGGGCATAGCAGGCATGTATCAGTCTCTCAGTCAGGGGACTCCCCTACAGTGTGTGCAGACTACACAGAAATGGCCTTTGGTTTAAGCTCAGGCACCACCTCAGACTCCACCCCACCTAAAGCCACCTTGCCTGACAGACCTGAACCCATAGTTCCCACCATAGGCCTAGGTCTTAACCTGGACTTTCCACTATCTAAAGGCCTAAATCCGGATCATGGCGCCAAGGTGATCAGGGCAGACCCTCAGGGTCGCCGCCGCCACTGTTCTGAAACGTTTCTGGCCCCTTCCTCAATGTCCTCCTGCCCTGCGAGCTCCTCTTCCTCCATCTCTGTGTTCAGCGAGCACACCCAAGCTATGGCACGGCGACTTGGTTTGGATGGCATGCTGTGGGGCAGTGGCACCTCGCTAGACATCCCAACTCAGTGTGTTAACCCTGGCGCAACTAGCCTTCCTACCACCCAGGCTTCATCTGTGGAGCAAGGGCTCAACTACATAGACTTAGATTTGGCCACCAAGGAGAGCCCACACCCTGTTGTAGATGTGCAGAATGCTTCCCAAACACCCGCAGCACGACTTTTCTCGTCCGTTCTGGGTGGTGGAACTGCTGCAGGTGCTGCAGGAACAGCAAGTACGAACAGCAGTGCCTCAAACCTTAACACCTACGCTAGTATTGACTTCTACAAGTCAGAGGAGCTACGATCACACCAAGGCAGCAGCAGCGGCAGCAGCAAAGATGGTACAGGTAGGAGCCATTTTGATCGTAACAGTCATAATTGCTGAAATTTGCTTTGTAAAATCAGTGTTTTAGTCAAGTTCAGATGATTAAATACAATACATGAAGGGATTAACCAAGGATAACCAAGGATAAAGCACTTCTGTGTTCCAGTCCCTTTGCTCCCTACCTTGTTTTTTTTTCCGTACTTAATAACAGCTTGTGTTAAATAGATTGAAAGCGGCCTATTGCTTAATGACACTTTATGTGGCAATGGTGTACTTTTACTATTTATTCATGTCCACCTGGCACCGCTGGGCACAGATGGCACCTGTGTGCTTTACACTGCCAGTGATAGTGATTAGAAAGTCATGGAAAGTTTTCTATTACCAATCTCACATCATAATCATTTTTTCTGATATATTTGCCCTTTGCAAGCAGCCTTAGAAATGTTTGTTTGAATCACCCGGCGCTGCCTTCATGCCATTTACATTCATCCAATAAAAAAACTTCCTGTTGTTTTTGAGCCACAGGCCCTGTATTTGAGTTAGATTTTCTTGTGCCATTTGCAGTATTCATTTGAGAGTGTGTGTGTGTGTGGGGGGGTTGTGGGATTCCGTGTCAGACTTGTTCGTATTATATTTTGTTTTATTGCATGCATAATTTGTTTGTGTGTGTAGATTTCCACTCAGCTTGTGTAATAATTTATAAGGAGAGTTTAGAAGGGGATTACTGAAATGCTTGTGTGAGTTCTGTGTTTGCGCAACGCTTCCCCCTCCTAAAATGACCTGGGATTAGCTTTACAGTTTCTTTTGTAGTTATTAAGGCCAAGATTTAAGTAAGGAGAGCTAAAAAGGCACCTTTAGCCTAGAGTCTTCAGCCTAGAGCAATTGGTCTGGCTTTTTGAAACTGCAAGTGCGTGAGCTTTTCACATTAACTCGACAGCGTGGCTGTGGCGTTGGGAGGGAATGTAGCGCACTGGCTGTGAATGTTGAAAGGGGGCCAACCTAGCTTTGGCCCAACGTGGGCACAACCTCAAAGCCCCCCCACCCCCACCCCTCCTCCTTCTTTCCCCATGTAATAAATGATCCTTTTGTTCACGGCTCCTCTCTATGACTCGTGGTGGTAGTGGTGTGCATGTTAGTGTATTTGTATATAAATATAAATGTGTGTGTGTGTGTGTGTGTGTGTGTTTGTGCTCATTTTTGCTCCATCAGACTTGATAGACTCTCGTATGTACTCTTTCTTTCCCTGCATGCAAATGGAGCAGCAGAGGATGGATAAAAATAGATTTTTGGGCTAGAACGAAGTGTTGGAATAGTGCCCTCTTCTATTTGAGGGTGGATAGGAGAGAGAGAGAAGAAGAGAGCGAGTAAGGGAGAGAGAGATGGCACCGCATGAGAGCCAGAGTGGGTGAGAGATGGGAAAGATATAGACAGGGTGTGAGACAGGCAGATGGTGAGGGCGAGAAAAAGGAGAGAGTGAGTTTGGGTCAGATTGGTATGTGGTGTTTGGCTGTATTTGAGGAAATTGTCTGAACCGAGTTGCGTGTATTTGATTTTTTTTCTTTGAGGGATGATCAGAGCAATTGCGGGGATTTTCCCAACCTAGACTCCAGACTGGCTCTCTTTGGACAGCAGAGAGAGGGGGAGGGAGAAAGAGCAGAATAGAGAAGAAACAAATAGAGAATATACATAGTAAAAGTAAGAGGAAGAGGAGCAGGCAGAGGAGAAGAAGGAGGAGTGGGCGGGAAGGATGTGGTGAGAGATGCCAGGGAAGTAACGATGTGTCTGGGCCCAGGAGGTGGACGTGTGTAGGTGTGTTTGCTTTCTTTCACTCTTTAAGTGTCAGTGTGTGTGTGGGGGTGTAATACAACTATTACTAGTGTAGTCTCTAAGCTTCTGTTAGTCTCTCCTTGCCTCTCTCGTTCTCGCTCATTCTTTGCTGTCACCCAGCATGTTTTACCCCCAGCCCCCAGGTCCTAAGCTCTTCTGTCAATCTTGCAAACTTGTACAAATACAGCAAGCATATACAGATACACTGTTTATGGAATTACAATCCACAATCTCTGTTTGTACTTACTGTTTCATTGTGTATCTATTAGGTAGCACATTATCTCTATAGAACAGATTGATGCTATTATGATTCCCTCCCCATAGAGCTGACAGTACTGATATAGTGGTACTGGTGTACTGGTGTTGGATAAACATTTAGTTTTACCAAGATTGGTGCCTAAGCTCTGTCTAAAGGATGTTGGCTCAGTGTGTATGTTAAGACAGTGTTGATTGAGCTTCTAATGAGCAATGTGGAACCATTCGTATTATATATATATATATATATATATATATATATATATATATATATATATATATATAACAAGCATTTAAAAAATAATAAAACACCTTTTATTAACGTTGACTTGCTTCTTTGCATATGGAGACAAACATGCAGTATGCTTTTACACTTTTCCATCTAAATATCGAGTTACCAAAAAATTATTTTTGAGGAACTGAGGTGCCTCCAAATCAAGTAGATTGCATTTTATGGCTACTGTGAAAGGGTGATTTTCAAAAAATTGGGAGACGAAAAGTAAAACTGTCCACTGGATTAACAGTGAAAGGGAATAAAATACTACACTGACATACACTATATGGACAAGTATTGGGACACCTTATTCATTGTTTCATGCAGCATAATGCAGTTTTTGTGACCGGTCTTGGAAGTAACACAGTGCAGTAGCAGCATTTCAGACCTGGAGTGGAAATGACAGAGACTCCATGCTTCATGCAAGTCAGTGTACCATCAAAATGATCTTGAAGCTGTAATTTAAAGATACAACAGCTACATAATGTTGCTTTAAGACTTATCCTCTCTCTCTTTTATTCAGCATTTCTTTCCTCTGAAGACACTCAGTAAGGTCTGAGTCTGAGCGTATGGCTCGTTCAGCGCTGAGACAAACGTGAAGAGGTTCAGTGTACTGCCTTATATCTGCCCAATATCTGCTGTTAAAGAAGCTAAGAAATACTCCAGATTTGATTTTCAGGAAAGTGACTCTTCCATTTCTTGCAAGCATACACACACACTCACACATGTGCGCGCACAGTGGGAGACTGTAAAGCTCTGGCTGCTCTCCACCCTGTTGCAGCAGCAGTGCCACGTGTGTCCTCACAGTATGCCCAGGGCTGCTGTGGTTAAATGCAGGCAAGGCTACTGGCACCAGTGGGGGTGAATTTCCCCACAGAGAGAACACATACACACGCGCGCACACACACAGACACACTGAATATGCACACTGATGTGCTGTAGGTAGTCTTCTCTAGGACCAAGCCAGAATGTATTAGTCAAGGTAATGCTGTGCAGTAGATTTACATTTGTATTTGCACCACACACACTATGCCTCGATGCTGAAATTGCTGATTCTACAGGTCTAGTTTGGTCTAGTCATCTAGACTAGTAATGTGTAGAGCTGGTCCAGGAGATCTACCACCCTGTAGCGTTTAGCTCCAACTCTAATCTAACACAACTGATCCAGGTAATGAAGGCCTTCAGGAACGTCTAAATAATAGAGGCAGTCGTGTTGGATCTGGACTCCTCAGGGGGGGGTAGATCTTCAGATTTTGAAGTTTGTAGCCAAGGTGGTCACTATTAATTTGCATTACACTGCATAGTGTAAATACCTGTCACCTACAGCTCGCCCTATGTCATAAATGGTGTTTGGCTATTTCCTTACTTAGTTACTCTGTACCACACTGTTCTACATACCATCTCATGTGTAGGCTGTATCCGTTGTATGCCATAGTGAGTCATTTTTCCAGTAGCACCCAGCCAGTCCTGAGGGACCAAACGCAGTCAGCTTTAACTCAGGACAAGCTGACCTGAGAGTGAAAAGGGAGCGAGAGAGAGAAAGAGAGAGAGAGGATTTAATTTGACTATTTATGTGCGTTCCTGAGACAGGCTAATATATGCGTGGTCCTGCATCCTGTGGCCTTGTGGGAGAGACACTTTGGGTCATTCGGTGCACCACCCTGTCTGCTGGGACATTGAGTTCATTCACTGGGATTTACAGACCCAGGATCAGTCTGTGTGTTTAATATTAATGATGGCTGTAAGCAGAACTGATGCTGGATCAGAAAAGGCCTCTGAAGTATTCGAAAATAACATGCTTGCTGTGCGGAGCTGTGAGGAGGTGTTTCTGGATGGCAAGGCTGGATTGATGTCAATGATAAAATAGTAAACAATATAATTATTTATGTAGAAATCTTTTCTGTGAGGTTATCTACCTCAGCGTTTAATCTCCACTTCAGACACATTTTGGATATAAATGAATTAGAAAGTGTCTTTGTTTTAGATATTTACTGAACAGTTTACTGAAGAGCACGGCCACGTCACCCCTACATACATGTCCCATGACAACTTACCTAAGCTTACATACCCATGCCTCAACATTTATTCCAACAAGCAATGAAAGCCATAATTTGTCTGTTTTGGTGTAATTACACCTCAGGAAGTGTCAACAATTGTCGCCTGTTGGGATAAACTTATAAAAATGGATTTGCAGATTTATGTCAGTTGTCTTGTAGCCTTATGAATGCTGCCCTTTGGTAAAGTGTTAGCACGTGTTTCTAAAAATGTGCAAAACTGCTGTAACTGCAGAATCACAGTGTTTAATATAATCATGTTACTATAATGGCAGTATAATGGTCTAATTACCATGGTATGGGTAGCTGTCTGTGTCAACCAGGCCTGTTCCCTTCCTTCTGTCTAGGGGTGGGCAGTATGACAACATGTCATCCCAATAAACAACGTCACAGGGTGCCGTTCTGAGAATAGCCGGTGTATTATTACTACAACAGCTAGAACATTGAACGACAGCATCCTCTCTTAAAACTAAAGGTGCTTTTTTGAGGGATGCCATTGAAGAAATGCATAAAGCTATACAACCTTTACATCAAGTGAACAAAAGATTTCTCACACACATCTAGTAGTAAGTTCTTTTTTTAACACTGATTTTGGGTGTCCTTGAAGGACACCCGTAGGTGGGACATGTTGGAGCTACGACAGACAACAAGTGTCTTGTTCTGCTGACAGTAGGCAAGAATGATTGGATTCAATACGGGTTCTGTTTTCTCCTTCCTAATACTTCTGGAATTACATTGGGGAGCTTATAAATATGAAGGCTTTGAAGTGACAGCAGCAAGGTGAAAGCCTAGGCTAACTTGGGATGTGTGTATGTGTGTGTGTGTGTGTGTGTGTGAGAGTGGGACTGCAAGTCAAGTTAAACACTTTAGCTTGTTAAATATAATTTTGTCTTGTTTACATGGAGTTTCACACTTGGAATTGAATTAGTCTTCTGTGTGTAGGCATGTGTGTGTGTTGGGCTCTATGAATGAAGACACTTGGCATTGGTTCTTGCCATTACTGTGTACAGTGTAATATTAGTGTAGGTGTAGAGTTAGTCTTCTGTGTGGTGGCTGAATCAGTTGTTAATATAGAAGCAGTGTGCGCTCCGAGGAACATATAGCATATGCATACTGTTCACACCAGCAGTACCTAACCTACGTCTTTCCACCAATGTAAAACTGGGAGTTGTGAACATAGGATTTCTTACTCCTAATGTTTCTGCATTGTTTTAGTGAAAGACAAGGGAAAGGCATCATAGGAGTGTATTTCTAAATGCTTCTTAAGCTCTTTAAATCCAAGCGTATCATACTTCACACATTTAAGCTTTTGAGACCTCTTCAAAGGTGATAGTAAAATAATTTCAGTAATGATTAAATAATGACTACATACTAACAATAACGCATCATAAATGAAATAAATAATAAGTTACATATATTGAAAATATATTGATGCAGATTTTGTGCTCCCTGGTGGGTCATCTGTGCACTGCATGCACCAGAAATATACACGTTTGAAATGACTTGAATAAAATAGAGGCAACTCAGAGAGTAACACAGAGTAACACACAGTTTTTGTGTTTGTGTAAAAAAAAATACTGTGAGACAAACATTGTAGATTTATTAAATATAATACAAAATAAAAGTCATAAATGCAAAGTGTTAATAAGTTATTTCATTTAATTTTAATTCAAGTTTAATTTTTAAGTATTTGGTCAGAAGGTCAAAAGAACGCTCCAGTTCTTCAAAGAATTATCTGGCAGTTATTGGATGGTTCAGGCATTAAAGGGTTAAACAATGCAGAGCTTAAACAAGCAGAGCAGCAGTTTGTGGCCTAGTTGATGGAAAGCTGATTGTTGCGTCACATTTGAAGCTGAACGTTTTATGCTGAACGTCTCAGTCCCATGGGTGGGACCATACTGACCATAGACCAGCCATGGCAGATCTTCTAGTGGGTGAATTGGTGAATTGGTAGAATGGGTTAAAGCAAGTTACCCACCACACTCTAGTGGGCTCTATATAGAGTAATGAGAAAGTGGTCTTATGTGGCCAGATTGCTGTAAACCCCCTGAGAGGTAAGTCTGTTTGTAGCGTCTGCTAAATGCTTTAAATGTAAAGGTAAAGGTGCACGTATTTGTCACTGTACAGTGTGTCCTCCGCATTTAACCCATCTGGTAGTGAACACACACTCACACACACACATGTGTTAGGGGCAGTGAGTACACACACACACCCAGAGCGGTGGGCAGCCAACTCCAGCGCCCGGGGAGCAGAGAGGGTAAAGGGCCTTGCTCAAGGGCCCAACAGTGGCAGCTTGCCGAGCCCGGGAATCGAACCCACAACCCTGTTATCAATATCCCGGCGCTCTAACCGCTGAGCCACCACTGCCCATAATGTAAATGTAAGTTCTGGCTACCTGTAACAGTCCGCCCAGAGTGAGTTCTAATAGCATTACAGTTTGCTGCAGCAGATCTGTAACATTTTGAAACCTCTGCACCTTTTAAGGTGGAAAAGCTGGTTCCTGCATTTTAGGGATGCACTGTATGTTGTAGGAAGACTCGTAAGTAAACTTCGATTCAATTTAATACAATTAAATTTTATTTATATAGCGCTTTCTACAACAAATGTTGTCACAAAGCAGCTTTACAAAGATCCAGGTCTGAGCCTTTTTGGAGTAAGCTAATGGATAACAGTGGCAAGAACCCAACCCTCTTGGGTCGAGAGGAAGAAACCTTGAGAGGAACCAAGACTCAGTCAGAAGCATAGTCATGCAGTGAGGTGAGGATGAATCAATGCAAGGCCCTAGAGCAGGGCAGCCGGGCAGGAGGGTAGTGAAGAGCCAGGTCAGGTGGAACCAGGATGGAACAGTTGGAACTGGGCATTTCAATACATGAAAAGAGACAGAAAGAAAACAGAAAGGAGGGAAAACACAAGGGGTTAGGAGGAGCGCAGGAAAATGCCGGAGGGGGGTTAATATAGCATGATAAGATCCAAAAAATGGACTTGTATCAGCAGCAAATGGACAGATTTGATAAATCAGTAGAATTAAAGCTGACTGTTGCGTCACTTTTGAAGCTGACCGTTAGAATCAGATGAGTGGGACTGTACAGGTGAAAGGGTTACGGTGTATTGAGGTTTCCTTCCGATGCTTTTCTGTTCAGTAAAAAAAAGGGAAACATTTGGGAATTGACGGTCATCTTCTGCTGAAAGCATTTCACCACCCAGCTCCACTCATCTGCAGGCTCTGCTGTTCACTCATCTGCCCGCTCTGTTGTTCCGCTGGTCCGTTTGCCTGATTGCTTACTCAGCGAAAGTGGACACGGCGGGATGAGTTTCAGCATCAGCATACACAGGTACAGAAAACACACACAGGAACACTGTATAATCAATCAGATCTAATGATGGTGAGATTTTAGATTTTAAATCAAATCGAATCCTTCTGAGGTCACAGATTTAACCCCTTAGAATGAAGGTGTGTGTGAATGTGGTTCTTAGTGTATTTTTGGAACTGTAATGTAAATGTGTGTGTGTGTGTGTGTGTGTGTGTGTTTGAAAGCCTGGATATGTGCCCATCTGTAAGTGTATAACACCACTGCCCTGCTGCCCAGCTGTACGTTTATTGAATTGTGTGAGTGTATGAATTGTGTGTGTGTGTGTGTGTGTATGGGTTGCATCAGCTGGTGCCCAGAGCTACAGAGCTACTCTCCCTCTCTCTCTCGGTGCTTAATCTCCCATTGACTACAGTGAGGGAGAGGAAATGGGAGGATTTCAGATCATGTGGGGTGAATAGACAAGCTAATCCCCTTTTTAGAGAGAGCGAGAGAGAGACAGAAAGAGAGAGACAGAAAGAGAGAGAGAGAGATACTATACCAGTAATAATCATATGGGTTTGGAGATGCCAGCTCACAGGTCATTTACTGCACAATCACCACAGTGATGTTTGTGTGATGCTGGGATTAGAAAGAGAGATATTTGGAAATAACTATAAAGAAAGAGAGAGAGAGAGAGAGAGAGATGTGCAGATAACTACTCCAGCAGATGCAGGCAAATCATATTACTTGTTATTTTGCATGTTCGTCTATCAGGTATTCTCCAGTGTATTGTACTGTTCTTTATGGAAAGCAGACAGGCTGCTCTGCTTTCTGTCTGATCACCCCCGCAGGGCGTGACTACTCAGATAAACTCCTTCAAGTGTTACATAATCAGGTTTTCAGTTATGTGAAGTATCAAATACCAAAACATCCAAATAAATGGTGCCATCATGTCATTTTTACAGATGTTTTGAACTGAGTGTCTGACATTTAAGTGGGTGAGTGGATGTTGGGACCATGGGTGGACAATGTACACAGCTCCACGATTTATTTTCTTAAGCCAAAGTACAAAAATACTCACTTTTTTTTTACTTAATTTACTTAAGTATGAAAACATTTTATTTTATTAAATCTGATTGCTGAAACCACCTTAGAAGCTGTGACACGTTTGATCCACATAGTAAACACTGCCTGTCTCTCTCCAAGATGCATTTGACAACCAAAATGAATAACCGAAACCTCTCCCAGAACAACCCACTGCCACGCAACGAGCAAATTTGCATATTTGCACAGCAATCGGATTTTAGTCAGACTAACCAGAGTTTAAAAAATTATTCTAAGAGCCTGTGACTGACAGGGGTTCAAAAAACATTTGGGGCCCTGAGTGGTCCAGCGGAATAAAGGTGCCATCACTACAGCCAGAGGATCGCTAGTTTGAATCCCAGTTTTGCTTTTAGCCACTGGCAGCCGGGATGCGGAGACAGCACAATTGCTCCCTCCAGGGTGAGTAGATGGCACTTTCTCCTCACATCTCTCCAGTGCAATGCTGGCTGGCACTGGTGTCCGCTGGTCAATGCATCAGAGTCGTGTAGCGCTCACAGCACTTGCCCGGTGATGTTTCATCAGCAGCAGTTAGGAAAAAAGAGCCAATGGCTGACTGCGCACTTGTCTGTCCCGGTCTTCACAAGTATCAGAAGCATTGCACTGTGATGGGGCAGATTATGTATGGGATGGGTAATTGGCGATGGTCCAGATTGGGGAGAAAATGGTTAAAAAATGTTTAGATTTGTTAGAGTTGTTGTGGGGCCCAGTGTAATATCTTTTTATGGGGCCCAAAATCCCTGGCAGCGCCCCTACTGACTGGTAGAGCATGGCACGTTTATCTCTTTGGGATATTGGAATACTGTTTGTTCAGAAATGCGATTATGTTCATTCCTGGTTCTCCTGTTTCACTTAGTTGTTACGTGACCAAGGCCAAACTGATGCAGTTCTGATCAACTTCGGAGCAGTTCAGTTGCTCAACAGTGTACTGACACACAAGCGCACGCACATACACACAGTGGCCTCCAGAGTACAGATAAGAAAGGGCCTGCCAGCGGAGGTGGCAACAATTCGCTGCCATTGAACAGCGATAGATGAACAAACAATTGAGAAAGAGACGCGAGAGAATAAGAAGAGAGAAGACGAGAGAGCAAGAAAGAGAGCCCATTTTGGACTTTGATTTTTCCTTGCTTTTGCGTCAGAGGAAGTGGGGTACGCACGGTTGCCTTAGCAATGCTTATGAGTACGTCTTTCTCTCCTGCTCTCTCTCTCTCTCTCCTTTCTCTCCTCCGCTTTCACTCTCTTTAACTCACTCCCTCACCTTTCTCTCTCTTTCACTCTCTTTCTCTCTCGCTCTATATTCCTCCCCCCAGCAACTCACTCTGTTCTTTCTTCTGTCTTCCTTCCTGTTTTTTATCTTGGCCCTTTCCGCCTCCTTTTCACTCCCCATATCTCTTTCACTTGTCCCCTTTTTGACTCCCTCCCCCCCCCTCCCCCCCACATACACTCTTCCACATGGCATCGCTGGGAAACATTCAGCATTCATTTTTGAATTTTTTGAATCATTTAATTAATGATGTTTTTGAGAATTGAAGTATTGCTAAACATAATATTGTAATACTCAAGTGTATCAGTATTTTCTTACACCCCTAATACGTACTGTACATTGATTTAGGCTTGTGGGTAATGTCCTGTGTTTAAAAAAAGGCATAAAATGTGACATATATTATGTTCCATGCAATATTAAACACAAGCATTTTACAAACTTACATCAGCAAACACAAACATGAGTGTTTTGGCCGCGTTATAAGGATACGCTGTATGTTGTGGGAAGATAGATGAGTGACAGATTTGACATCATTGTTCATCAGCATTAAAACGGGGGGTTTCTACAGATCATATCGCTGCTGTCCAATGAAAACTCTTAAAAAAAAATCTCCATTTATAGTTTTCGCCTTCCTGTAGCTGCACTGTGTGAATAATTTTTGATGAATAGACCAATAGAACTGACTTGACTTTGAATAAACTCTAATTTTACATTGACTTTAATTCAAGGTTGAGAAGATTTTTGCCATCGTTTTGGAGCTACATGTGTTTTTTACTGGACAGCGATGATATTTGAGAAGGAATGGAAAATTCAAAAACTCTCAGCCAGCTACTTTTTCTATTGATGCTGCAATGGAGATACGCTTAATTCAAACTCTTAATTCAGACTCTGTTGGATCTGAAATAAAATCACTGAGGTCAGAGAAAATAATCACAGGCAGCACAAATAATTGGGCAATTGCCACAGGTATAATAACAATAATATTTCATGTGACTCAACCATCAATCAAAGACTGTCTGTGGCAGGTAGATAGGTAGCCACTGGCCAGATACCTTTCTCATGCGTGCACGTTTCAACAAAGTCAGTCCCTCAGTCAGTCTGTCACTCAAAATAGTAAAGGCTCTTCTAGATCAGCCTGCTAGGCAGTCCAGCAAAAACCAATGACAACACGTGCAAAAATGTGTTTGTGTAGACTTGTGTCTGTGTGTGTATGTGTGGAGAGGGGGGGGCAGTAGTAGTAGACCTGACAGGGCTTATTCTGGTGAAGGTGAAGTGAAAGAAACAAAGATGGGCAGATAAGAAAAGGAGTACAGGGACAGAGTGGGGGTAAAGACCCAGGTTTTCTTGTTCCGATGTGCAGTGGAGAGGCCCAGTGTGTTTGTGTGTGTCTGTGTCTGTGTGTGTGTGTGTGTGTGTGTGTGTGTGTATTGTAACTGGAGCGGATGTATTCCTTGCAACTCTGGTTTCACAGGTTAAAGGTAATGGAAAGACCTGCTCCCAATACTCATCTTGCTTGAGTGTGTGTGTGTGTGTGTGTGTGTGTGGCAGTTTTAGTTACCACACACTCTTTGGTAGGGTCTCCATGGCATTGTTTAATTAGAAGTTCCTGTAGGTTTCTGTGTTGTGAAGGATAATGAAAATGATGCACATGCAACATTTGTATACACACATACACACACACACACACACACATACACACACAAACACTCTTTGTCTCTCTCTACTCTCTACGTCTTTCTCTCTCAAATGGCCCAAAGCCTCTCTGGCACTGTTCGCAGTTGGTGAGTCAGCAGACATACTTTAGCTGTGGAACAGTGTGTGTGTCTGTGCGTGTGTGTGTGTGTGTGTGTATATACTGTATATCAAAGGTTATGTTCTGTAGTAGTTGCTGCACATGTACTGTTGGATCAGATTGAGCACCCAATCATAACACATGAAATGCTGATCAGATAAATAAGATACTGTTCTCAGTCCCTCCCTTTCTTTTATTTTATAGTCTCTCTCTCATGTCTTAGTGTATCTCTCTCCTCTTTCTCAGTCTCTCACCTCTCCATCCTCTTTCCTCTCTCGTCTCCCCCTTATTACTCAATCTCTTTCCTCTCAGTGACCCTGTATTCTACATATACAAACACACGGCAGTAGAAACTGAATCAGGGTCGGTCAGTGTGGCTGTGCAGTGTGTTACTGAATTCAGCATTACTGAATGCAGTGCTACACTTTCACTCAGGTCATTGTTTGCGCATTTAGTCTGACTCAGAGTAGAGCAGAGGACAGTTGTATTCTGTCCCTATTAATACCCGCATTCATTCTTTTGCAACAGCACATGCTATTGCTTAAGTTCTCTATTTCTGTTACTCAGTAGTTACTCAACTCTCTTCAGTTAGGACCCCCGCCATCTTCACTCCCCCCCACATTCAGCCAGGATGCTTCCTAGAGACTCTGGAGATTAGTTCTCCATTACACACACACACACACACACACACACACACACACACACACACACTACTCATATTCTATTGCATTTCCCACACACACATGGTTAAATGCAATACCGGGCAGCACATCAAGTTTTTAAGATATATTTGATTTGTTTCTTGGATGAAATCTCACGAGACTGTAGTGACACAAAGAGTTGTGCTTCACAGACATCCCTAAAGTGAACCATTACACTTTAATGCAGCGTAAAACTTTCCGAAATCTTTTCTACTCCACCTTTGAGGCCGTTGCTTGATATATCACCAACCAAAACTGTGTTTTGAAAGCAAAAATTTCCTGTTCTTTGCATGTGTTTAGAGAGATAGCCCTAAATGTTCCCGGCAGATAAGAAAGGTTTAAAAGAGAATTCTAATTATTTACTGCATAATTGAGCCACTGAGATTCAGACTGGTCAAAAAAAAGGAAGTTGTCTGGAACATAATCTGAAGCTCCTCCTCCTACCAAACTAACATCCTCCATCAACTACATCTCTTCTGTGTCAACAGGTTCACAGCAAACTGTGTCACTGTCCAAGTACTTATGGACTGCACTGTATCTTCTCCACTTTTAAACAGAAGTGTGGTAAAACTGGAGGAACCTTTCCGCTTGTTTTAGTGAAATACAAGTACACAAAAGGGGTTACGGATCTTTTAAAGGTTTATGTATGTGTGTGTATGTTCTATGAAGCCCTCTAGGCGGTACTGGTTAAATCTTGTTGGAGACTGATAAAAGAACATGCTGAACCACAGGCTGTATTGCGTAACACACACACACACACACACTTACATTCAATCAACTAGATCAAACTGTTCCCAACATGCCGTTCTACTCACTGAAGCCTCTTAACGTTCATTCACTTTTACTACACTTACCATTCACTACGCTTGCATGGCCTTGGCTGCTGCTGTGGAAAGCTGAATGTGTTCTAAACACAGTTAAAGGGCTAGTAAGAAGCATTTTTTATCCTTGTTCTGATGGCTCACGAGTGGCTATCATTTCTTTTATCATTTGCTTTAATAGGTTGAGGCCTAACCGATGTCACATTAACCTGATCTGTATGAATGTGATCTAGTAAAGTCAGAAATGCATAGATGTTTTTATAGCGTCAAAAACATGCATCATTTAGCAGAAGAAATCACATGAATATCCTGAAAAAAAAAAAAAAGCATATATCACTATTAGAAAACAGCTAATGTTGGTCAGTTGGTACCACATCAGCACAGGTCGTAATGTAACCAGGCATAATGTCACAGTTGTGCATAAACTTGGGCCATTATGTGAAGATTTTATGATAAATGCAGACATCCCACCTCTCCCAGACATTGTTTTTTCTTTAAATCGAGTAACAGAGTTACTGACTGACATCCATAGTAAGAGTCAGATCAGAGACCCTGATTAGTTTACTTAGCACAAAGAGACCAATCAGCTTTCTCTGTGGGCGGGATTTACATTCAACATCTCTCTTTTAGTGTCCATCAATTCAGTTCAGTCCAGTTCTGCAGCAACGTGGAACTTAAACACACTTCAACCCAGACTATACGTAAGTGCACCCTGCCTAAAAGGGGGCAAAATAATTATCGTGCTGCTGCACTATTTACAGCAGTGGTGTTTATATTGCCCATGGTGGGTAAATAACTGGAGAAGACATGTTGAGGTGAGTTAACAGGTTTTATTCTTTCATCAGTATAGCAAACTAGTAAACTGGCTAGCTGTGCTAATCTGTTGCTAGTATATTGAAGTCATTTGTGATGAGGCCAAACCCCCTTTAGACTTCAAATTATGATTAAAGTTAGCATTCAAAAAATCATCTATTAAATAGAATAAAATAGAGTAAAGGTCACATTTTCAGCAACTTGGTTTAAATATTAGACAGAATTACTAAACAAGGTATTACATAAGATAATCTAATAAAAATAGTTCTATGTTTTTATCTCTTTTAGGGACCGCTACAGATAAGCCAAGCACAGGGAGAAAAGTATTACACCATTTTAAACACACACATGCACAGATCATATAGTTGTGTGACAGCAACGATATGGTATTTTAAACACATTGGTATGCTGATAACCAGCACCAGACCAGCATGAACCAGTATGCGGTGTGTTTTGAACTCTGATATGCTGGTCAGTCAGCACCAGACCAGCACTAAACTTGCATAAACCATGGAATTCATGCTGATCTAAGCTATTTTTATCAGAGTAGTAATATAATCACATCTCTGTAGTTTCATTGTTAATCTGGCTGAAAAAAACAATACAACAATAAAACAATAATTGCTTGCAGATCTAAACTGGACTCTTAATGAGCTTTTGCATGCTCACTTAGGAAAAAAATACAGCGCATCCAACAAGAACAAGAGCCTCAAACACCTTTTATGCAGCCACAAGAAGACATGACAGCATGGAAAGCACTGATTCTACAGACTTCTGACTATGAGTAACGTTATCAATGTAACTTGCACCATAACTCATTAACATGCATCACAGGATAACATGCATCACAGGTCACAGTAATTAAGCTCAGTCAAGGTCAAACTCCTTCAAATCCCAATCCCATCAGTGCTGAAAGGTTCAGGGAGCTGAGAGTATTGCTCATAGTTAATTTACTTCTTTGAAATGACCTGGACTCAAAATGGACCTTTTTTTGCTTTCATCTCTCTAGTCACACATTAACAGTCCCAGGACATTCCAGTGGGACTAAATGTTGGTTACACACTCATATGCCTTAAGAATGAGTCAGCTTGTTTGCATTGTAGTCATTGTATTTATGGAATAATAAGCCTAAGGGTGGAATACAGCTAGGATTTTAATGGGTTATTTGTCATATGACGTCAAATAAAATATGTATTTCTTGTTTTACACTAAATTTCCTTTAAAATGTAACTAGTTTTATGTCCCATCACGCCCACCTACTATCAAGAGGAAGCTCTCAACTATCTGCCCTGGAAATACGCAAAGTAACAAAATAATGGAAAATGTTTTATGATTAATGTCTTTAAAAATGTAGGGTTTTTTTTTGTTTTGTTTTTGGTAGACCCTTGATCTTATGTTCCAATTAGCTGAGTGAGGCATGTTATAGGGCCTTGCTTGAATAGAAACATTTTTATAATATATGGAAAGAATAAATAATAGTTGCCCAACCTAACATATCTGTTGTATCTTTTACACAATGGACACAATGGATAGTGAAGGGACTGAGCATTTATCAGTTACACAGAAACAACTTAAGTACAGATCTTCAATACAAACATGACTTATGTCCAGTGCCCAATACAGAAATACACTAACACAGCAAAGGCTGATGGAATGAGTGCGCAGTAGAGCGACTGGGAGGAAAGTGCCAGCAGAAGCAGCAGCAGCAACAGACAGTGGAGCTGTAGAACTTATGTAAGCTGGGTATATTTTAAGTTGGCATGGTTGGATTGGTTGCAGGATCGGCTCAGGCCAAGCCTTCACCTTAAATTGTGCTGGAAGATATGTCAGGACACAGTTATTCTTGTCTTGAGATTTGATCACCGCGTTTCAAATATGAGGCATTCAGTACATAGCTTCAGTGTCAGTTATTATGAAATCATCTGTAGCTCTGTTAATCATTTTGGACAGATCTAATATTTTATTTTATTTTAATTTATATACTTGCAATATGATACTGGCCTAACAGAGACAAATTCTTGGTATGGATGGATTTATGGGTGGATATGGGTGGATCGAGGGTGGATCGAGTTTTACATATGTAGAATTAAGACACCTTTACCTTTGTCATTTGGTCTTTACTTTAATACAATATTGAAAGATGGAGGTTTTAATATTGGCACAAATCCAATCTTTTCCATCATGTATGACCAAGATGTGTTCTCTGTGTGGCGGTGTGAACAGCAGAAAAACACACTGAATCTGATATTTCTAATTCCAATTTGGGCCTCTTTCATATGTGGTATTGATATCCAATATGTGGCAATGCAACTGGCAATAATAGCCAGATCAGAATTCATGTGACGTTTACATTAATCCAACTCAACATTTGCTGAGGAAAAGGGGAAGCGGACGACAGCAGTAAGGGAGGTTTTGGACTGGCAGGATAAAAAAATATTAAAAATGTTTAAACAAACTTAGAAGGCAAATATAAACCGCTCCATGTTTTAAAAAAATGTCTGAAGACATGTCTGAACGCGGGCACAAAAGAACGTGGCTGCAGTGCCAGAGGAAAATAAAAAGCTTTAAAATGAAGTTTAAAGAAACCAAAGAAGTGGCCACAGCAGAATAATACGCCTGTGTTACAGTGAGACTGGACGCTCTTTCGGTCATAAGCCCAGCTGTCAATCAACTCCTTTACAGCTGTGATGCTGGTGAAGATGAAACCTGAAACTCTTTTGTGCATGTGTGTCAGATGAATGTTGGATATAGGTCACATAAAAAACTAAAGTCTAAAAAGCCTGGCTTTGGGGAGAAAATCAGATTTGGTCCACTTTACCCGCTGTGTGAAAGTAGCCTAAGTTTGGTTTGCTCTTGGTTGTTAAAGTGAGTGTTATCACCATGGTAGGAACTTTTTTACAGCGTCCAAGGTATTAAATCTAACTAGAGACTGCATATTGGCATTGATGGACATCAGTATTAGTCCAATATCAGCAGAAAATGCTGGATCAGAAATCTGGGGTAAATAAGAATAAATCTGATCTGATTCTGTGTACTATTTTTTTCAGATGTAATAGAAACTAAATAAACATAAACATTAGCTATAATTCCTATCTGGAAATTTAGGTTTCGGTCTTGTCAGCATCTATAGCAACCTATTGAAACAGTCTAATCAAAACAAGCTGTTTCAAGTTTGTAAGACAATTACTATGGAGTACCTCTACTGAGGATACTCTGAAGAGCTTGTTATTCATTATCCTTTAATACATTGGAAAATATTGTAAAATTGATCATTATGCCAATACCATCCAGCAGTAGATACAGCAGCATCTACACCCTGAGAGCCACCACTGTGAAAATTATAGCTTTCACTGCACTTAACACACCTGATTCAACTCATCAGCAAATTCCTAAGCCTGATTTAGGTGTCAACTCCAGCAGGAGCCACAATGAAAATGAAGAACCGTTGGCCTCAACAACCCAATCTGAATGACTCGGGTCTGTGCTACCTTTTGTCTGTCATATTTAACCATTTACATGCCATATTGGTGTGCATTCACTACGGCTGCATAATGTATAACTAATAAGAGTCTAGATAGAATTGACTTTTTACTGTCTTTACACTGAGGAACAGTGACATTGTACATGTGTTTGCATGGGTTAGGAAGGATATAATGGAAGCCACAGCTCTGGAAAAGAAGCTGCTTCTATTGTAGTCTGATGGTGCAGTACTTTATTGTCCTGAACCGTTTACCTCACTGGGTTGGGAACCCTTTTCCAACAACACGCTAGGCCGCCTTTACCACACAATGCAGATCCTTTCGTTCTGTGACCGGGCAGCTGGCAAACCACACTGTGACACACTTGGTTAGGATGCTTTCAGTGGTGCTCCTGTCAAGTGCCACCAATAGTTTCTGTGGGAGCTTGGCCTGTTAAAGAAAAGCTTTTGTTGAACTTTTTTGACCAGGTGTGAGGTGTTGGAGGTATCATATCAGCTGTTTCAACACATAGACTCCAAGGAACCCTAGGCTTTCTACCATTTACACTGTTTCTCAATGTACATGGAGGCAGTGGTCATCTGTTTCCTTTGTTCTCCTGAAGTCTCTTTTGTCTTAGAGGTGTTTAGGAGCATGTTGTTGTCCTTACACTTTGGCCAGATGTTCCACCTCGAGCATGTAGCCCATCTCCATGTTGTCTGCAATGATTATTAATAGCGAATCTATTGTGGTGTCACTTGCAGTGCTAATGATGACTGTGCATTGTCCGCATCCTGATCAGTCCCAGAATAATTCTGTGGGTGTTTTAAATAGTTAAGTCATCCAGCAAATATAAAAAACACAGGCAATTTTTTCAGTGCTGGAAAGGGTGTATCATAACTTCGAGATGTAGAAATGAAATCACAATAAGATACTTTGTCCATATTATGCAGCCATAATTATCAGATTTATGGGATGGATGGATGGATGGACAGATCAGTGGTTGGATGGATGAATGGATGGCTAGGTAGATAGACAAGTAAGAATATAGAAGATAGAAGATAGATGGACGGGCGGACGGATGGATAGAGACACACATGTCTAAAGACAGACAGACAGATAGGTAGATAGATAGATCAGTTGAACAGAGACAGGTAAGTGTCCAGACAGACAAACAGATGAACGGATGGTTGGATAAACAGACAGACAGACAGGTAGATAGACGTGTTGATCAATCTGTTCAGTTGAACCTGTTGACCTCTCAGTCTGGTCAGTGCTGTGCCTCCAGGGCTTTGTGTGCGGTCCAGTGTGTTTTATTTGTTTTGCATGTATGAGTGTGTGTTTGTGTATGGATGTGTGTCTTGGTACACGACACACTGTCTCCTTTCGTTTCTAAGAAGGGTGTAATCTGTGTGTGTGTGTGTGTGTGTGTGTTTCACTGTTGCTGGGTTAAAAACAGCAGGGATAGATTGACATGCTTTATGAGACACCCTGACCAGAGCATCTTCTATTACCCCTCTCCCTCTCTATCTCGCTCCCCCTCCCCCCTCCCCCTCTCTCCCATATTTCATTTTTCATTCCTCTGACTACACTTTCAAATTATATTCAAATTTGAACTTTGTCTTTAGGGCACACACACACTAAATACCTCACACACCCTGAATTGCAGCATCTATGGGTGAAACATAGGAAAGCAAGCAGCAAAGGAGAGGACTGTTGTCATATCTTGGGTTTACTTTTGTCAAGCATTCATAAATATCTGCAGAACTGCTATGCTTAAACTGTGTGTACACATTTGTGTGTGTGTGTGTGTGTGTGTGTGTGTGTGTGTGTGTGTTTAATGAAACTGTCTCCTGCCTGGTGTTCCTTTACAAGCCCTTTGCTGGCAATCAAAGACTAGGGTTACAGGCAGGGTTACAGGCAAGTAGTAGGTCAAAGCAGAGCAACAGTCTGTTAATAAGTGGATTTCAGAATAGTTTGTGAATGTGTGCCTGTGTGTGTCTGCATGGTACACACACTGTGCCAAACCCGAAAATCCCTAGTCAGCATTCCTTTATTATATAATTGCTCAATAGCCACTGCTCTTCAGGTTCAGAACTTGCAAAACTCTGCCATTGCCCTTGAGCAACAGTTCTCTCTCCCCCAAAACCAAACCAGCAGCAGATCTGCTGACTACAGCAATACCGCTGATTGAAACTGGACGACACTAAATGACATGGAGAGTCCAAGAATGTGCTCTACAGAGCATTACTGACAAAACAGAAGTTAAAACATAGTCTATAATCTATTGTAGATAGGGGGATGTTTAGCAACTGAATTATATTTGTACATTCCAGAGACAACAGTTGTGAATTAATGTGAATAAAAAAATAGTTTTTACTGTTTTCTGAAAATAATACTTATGTGAGATACTCATGCACGTCATGAACTTCATGAAGGCTCACAAAATCATAACTGGACATTAGTACATTTAACATTTAACACTCCCACCCACAGACATTAGAGGATAGGATAGTTTGGCACAGACCAACTTGCCCCCACACACACACACACACACACACACACACACACACACACACACACATATATATATATATATATATATATATATATATATATATGTATGTGTGTGCATAAGAAACTTTCAATAGACGTCAATGGAGCATTTCTATTGGTCCACTGATCAAATTGTGCCACGCTGGAACTGTCTGTCTTTGGACTATGTCCGAAATAATTGGCTGGGCAGTGATAAGATATGTAATGTCCCCAGGGATTCATGCATATTCAAAAACCTCTAAACTTTACAAGTAAAAAACTTAACGTTCAAAGGGAAAGCAATGTAAAAAATGGAGATACAGGATTTTTGTATGACAGTGATGATATGTGACCAGTAAATGATACTTATATGAAATATATGCCCAATCGTTTATGCTACATAAAAATAAAATACAGGATCTCAGTACAGATCTTTTTACATTAGTTTCCACTGAAAGTTAAGAAGGCTTTTTCCTCCTCCTGTCACGTTGCCATTTAGAAGATTTTTGTTCTGACAGTTACAACATAATCTTGTATAGTTGTGACCCATTCATTTGACATGAGACGCCAATGTCAACGACTTGTGTCCTGAAACTGCGTCCCGAACGCTGTGCTGCAGGCTAAGTCTAAAAAAACACTATGATGCGTTCAAACAACCCCTCAACTTCTGTAGATTCTGCTTCACTTGAGGAAGGCGAAGCATGCAGAGATTCTAACAGCGTCTGTAAGTGTTGTAGAATAGGATGAGGAGATATATTGGCCATGTGGAGTGTGTGTGTGTGTGTGTGTGTGTAGGAGAGTAAGAGTGTAAGTGTGTAAGATATGTTGAAGGGCTGATTTACGTTTTTGCAAAGCCTTTGGCAGAATGTGGTGGAACTGCTTAAGTGAGAAAGCGCACAGATGATTCAGCAAAACTGAGTGTGTGTGTTTGTGTGTGTGTGTGTGTGTGTGTGTGTGCGCAAACATGAGTGTGAGCGTGCTTGTATGCAGACGTGTGTGTGGAAAGTATCTTACCCACTTTGCTCATTTCGGCTCTCTATGCCCCATTCATTCAACCCCAGTACAGGACATCCCAAGTTAGCCATCATCCACAGTCTTCAACCAACAGCAGAGATACAAAACCCTCAGAACCTTCAATGGAAGTCATGTAAAAAGATTTTATTCCTTGGAGCATTTTGGAGCATTGTTATTGGTCCATTCATCAACGATTGCCAGATTCAACAAATATGGAAATTAAATTTTTTTGCATGACATTGTCAGTATGTGCTGTGATTTTCATGGGGACTCCTCTGTTAATTAGTTTCCGTCCTGAACGGCCAGGCCTGTGTTTTTCTTGCTCGTCCTCTGAGAAAATAACAAGCAGACTTGCCTCCTGTCGAGATTCACATCTCTGTGTTTGTTCAGGCAGATGGCGACTCTCGTTGGAAAACTCGTTGGACGCTGCCACCTGCCGTAGTTAGTCCCAGAGGGCACATATATTCTCCAGGATCCTCCAATAGATATTAAACACTTTCTGAATTGTAAGTGTCTTGGCCAGGTCTCCATTGAAAACCAGATTGTAATCTCAAGGGACCTCCTGCTTAAATAACAATTAAATAATAGAAAAATGTAAACTCACAGAATTAAAAATAAGTTTTTATGAACTTTGCTTTGGCCCACACTGAAATAATGCTGCGTTCTAGGGGTGTCGAAAACTGGAAAATATTGAACAGCCGACGAAAAGACTCTATCGTTGCCTTTAAGTCCACCTTGTACGGAGAGCAAGTATACTTATAATTATCATCGTTTTTTACAACAAAACAAAGAGCACAGTATGAACAACAGGTGAGTGAGACTTTCATCCCGTAAGAAGTATCAGTAGCATGTAACCACTAAAAATCGACAGTAGTGTTTGTGTGTTGCTGCTAAATAACTAGGAAAGTTGTGTCTCATCTGAAAATCCGAGTTTGTGGTGGCGTTGCATGTGCGCTCATCTGGTAAATCCGATGTTTTCAACATGACTTGAAGGCAGCATATGATACAGAAGTTTACGAGATGTGACGTATTCCCCAACCTTTTACCTTTTACGTATGTTCTTAAGTTCAGTTTGTACTCAGGTTCTTTGTTAGTACACTTCTGCAATATGACTTCATTTCGTTTGATACTTCGCAGCGTTTGTGGGCGACACAGTGTTATTTTGGGATATTCTTCAGGTCTCTGTACTAAGAGTACAGCCACTGAACAGAGTATAGTGGTATTTACTGGTTAACTGTCTGGTACATACAGACTTCCGATGAGCACTTGAACGCTGCATAAGAGCTACCGTCTCTTTGACCGTTAGGACGCAACTGGGCTGCATTCGGCTGTGACAGAACGTTGCATTATAACGCAGTATGACATAAATGGCCCGTTCGATTACTCTCTGTGCAGCAAGCTGCAGAGACTGCATTTGTAGGGGACTTCAGTAGCCTAGTATCCATTGTGTGCTCTGCCTCTCACAACTGTTTAGTTAATACTGCTGACACACCCATCAGACGAGAGAAAACGCACCTCTGATCCCGCCACTCACCGTTTCACACAGTTTTCACAGGTCATTTAACTTGGAAACTGTAACAAAGCGGTGCACAGCGCTTTGAGACTCAGCAGCCCCTGTACAGCTCTGATACAATTATTGTGGTCTGGATGTGAGAGTTTTATCACTGAGGAGACGAGTAAAGTGTTCTAACAGACGTCTGATACATAAACTAATCCAGTCCCAATACACCCTTCTTACACTCCCTCTCTCGCCCTCTCTCTACTCCTCCCTCGTGCCTCTCTCCTTTTTCCATGCTGTTTGGAACTCCCCGTCTCTTAAAGGTGTGGCGCCCCCCCAAGCTTTTTCACATTTTTGTGTACTACTCTTTTCTGTAACAGTAACAACAATATGATAGACAACACCAAGGTGCACCTGTGTGAGTGTGAATGTATGCACAGTCTATCACACACACACACACACCTGAATAAACACGAAATGACATGTATGTCATATATACCTTGACAGGCTCCAGGGTAAAGGGAGTGTCACTGACATACTATCAGCAGAGCAAAGCTCACTCACACTCACACACACACACACTCTCTCTCTTACTCCCCTTCTCTTTCTCTCTCTCTTTCTCTCTCTCTCTGTCACTTAAATGTACATTCAAATACATATAAAGCCTTCCAGACATTCCGTCTGTACTCCAGAGGCATTACATATATGCAGTGCTACACAGAACAGGTCATGACTCTGAATGTTTCACACACACACACACACACACACACACACACACACACACACACACACACACAGTGTTACATTATGATCAAGCCAACTTAAGTAATTGAGAGGCTGACTCAGACAGACCGATAAAACACGTCACAGACCAGACACACTCACACACACACACACACTTAGAGACAGAACGAGAGACAGAAATTAACGAGAGAAATCGTGAGACAGCATGAGAGTAAGAGAGAAAAGAAGGGAGACAAATAGAAAGTGAGAGAGGAAGAGAAATAGAAGAGGAGAGATAGAGAGAGCATGAGAGAGAGCAATAGAAAGAGCTAGTGCATGTGTGAGAGAGAAAGACGGTGAGAGAGAGAGAGAGAGAGAGAGAGAGAGAGAGAGCAAAAGAAAGAGAGAGATCCCAGGGGCACTGTTAAATTGATTAGTGCACAGATGGAGAAAAGCATGAGGAAATGAGAGAGATAAATGATGGGATGGACAGACAGACAGACAGATAGAGAGAGAGAGAGAGAGAGAGAGAGAGAGCAAGCGAGAGAGGGAGTGAGAGAAAGCGAGTGAGAGAGTGGGCTATACTGTATCTCATTACTGCTCTTAAGAGAGGAAGTCCATCCTACTGCTACAGCAGGAGCAGCTGGGCTGTCAAGGGCACCACTGACACACATTATGTGTGTGTGCTTATTTTATTTCCAATGCATATCACATAATGTGTTTGGGCCTATAGCTGTTCCTATGTCTGAATCTGCTTGTGTGTGTGTGAGTGTGTGTACATTGCACATATTTGTGCGTCTCTGTATTAAGCCAGGGTTGCCAGAAACACACGTAGGTGTGTGTGTGTGAATGCCACTGTCAGTGTTAATGTCACCGTCTTCCCTCTCCTCTTAAGATTGTTTGTTTGCCGTGCTAAGTTGCCATGTTCTGGATAGCACAGCTTGTTCTGAGAGTGGCTAAATATAGCGTGCTGCAAGAATGAACAGAGGTTGGGGGGGGGGCTTTTTACAATTAGAGCACAGGGCACAGGGCCTGATTGATTTGCGGCCCTCGTTCACTGAGCTGTTGTCTAGGTTATGGGCTGTTTAACAGTCTACTCAGTGGGGTCAAATACACTGATACTTGTTCCCCAGTCAATCATTTCTGTTCTCTGTATAAATAGTACAGTCAGCATGCTGCCAATGTCCTACTGCCAAATCGTCTGCGCTGGATTTATTGCAAAATCATTACGGCCGCGTGGCCGACTGCTGGTCAGCGCAGCCGTTTTCCACATCGTCCCCAGTGAGATGTTCAGTCGTGCTGTGTTTGTTGCACTGAATGCTGGAATAAGTTTAGAGGAGCTTACAGATGCAGACCAAGCCTTCATAGAGTCTCTTCATAGAGTCTCTCCAGCTGTTCCTGTACTGTTTGGATTTGGTATGGCGATAGGGGCATTAGGGTAAGAACATCTGTAGCTCTGTGGAGAGATGGCACTTCAGGTGCATGGCCCGTTAGAAGCTGATGTGTTAGAAGCAAAACAGCTTTGACCTGTTGAAGCATGGGCTCCACAGAACCTCTAAAGGTGTCCTGCGGTCACCAGGCCATTAGCAGCAGATCCCCTAAGCCCTGTCCAATCATGCATCAGTGGGTGCCCATGACCCTGTTGTCAGTTTAGCAGTTGTCCTTTCGTGGAGCAGTTCTGACCACTGCATACTGGGAAAACCCCACAAAATCTGATGTTTGGACATGTTCTAACCCAGTCCTAACCACTTCCACAACCAACTGTTTACTTGATGCCCAATATGTCAAATACATTGACCCGTCATTGGTTTTAATGATATTAGATTAAATGATGCAATTGCCGAAATACATTCATATATCATCTATCTGCCATAACATTAACATTGACATTATCTGTCAGGGGGCAAGTGAACAGTCAGTCAGATTATGTTTTCTAGACGACTGGAGGGTCAGAACATCTTCCAGACATCAGGCAGGTCTAAAGTGTTTTTCCTGAAGTGGTCCAAGAAAGGACAACCCATCATGGGCAGCTATGATGCATGATGCAATCCCTGGAGGCCCCACCTCATAATTCACAGGACTTAAAGGATCTGGTGCTAAAAACTGATTTGTTGCCAGATACCACAGGACACATTCAGATGTCTTGTGGAGTCCACGTCTTGAATGCTCAGATCTGTTGTGGCGGCACAAGGGGGACCTACTTAATATTAGTGTTAATGTTATGGCTCATCTGTGTGTGCATAAAAAAATCTAAACCTATGTCTGTGTAATGTGTATTCTTGGCGATATCTCTGTACAGGACATGAATGTGGGCAGGACAGGACGCCCAGTGAGAAAACAAACAGCGGTGTCCACCACCGTTGGTCAGCAGTTACCTAGGAGCTATTACACAATATGTGATGTGATGACAGTGTGTTCCTCCGATTGGCTGTAGTGGATGCTGCTGTTTTGCATTTAGCGTACAGCCAGCGCGGGTCGGAAGTCAGCCCCAATTATTTATGCATCTTTTCCCAGCTATTATTTGAAATGAAGTAAACAGCAGCATCAGGACATATCAATTAGTATTAATATTATGACCGCAGCACTATCTGCAAACAGGCGTGTGGGGGTGGGGGCGGCCTACATTTAAACATTTTCCAAATCCACAGAATGTTCTACCTAAATTAGCCCACTGCTTACCCTGCTGTCTGGTTTTGTTTGTTCATTTTGAAATCACTCTCACCAGCTGTGGCACAGTAATGAGGGAAAATGGGGGGATATTAGTCACAGGAAAAAGATGGAGGAGTGGAGAGGTAGGGTCCACGCTGTTCTTCATTTCACCGGAGATGTTGGATAATCGTGTATTCAGTGCCCTCGCATGTTATTATTAAACTGAGTCCAGTTTAAACCGCATATACAGCCGATGTTGATTTTGTTCATGTTGCAAAGTCACGTTTTCAGACCACTTGTCCTTCATAGGCACACACACACCCATATACACTCATGCACTGTAATGCCTTGCCTTCAGCTACATGAGTCCTCAAATGTAATGTTCTTGCCATTGCTCCTGTGCACGAACATACAACATTGCGCGCACTGACAGACCCACATGCTCTCTCTTACAAGGTTACTGTATGTCTAGTCGGCCATTTGCTGTTAGCTTTATAGACACTTAACCCTCTTTAACTCAGATTAAAGAAGCCCTGAGAAAATGTCACAATGCAATTACACACGGTCACAGAGAGAGAGGAACCGCACAGGACGCTTCGTATCGATTTTTATAATACAGTATGCTCATATTACTGCTGATTGATTGTGTATCGTGAGGTCAGCTTGGCTCCTCAGCTTGACACAAAATCTTTACTTTTCCTGATGCCAGTTTTCACCACAGATGCTCTCGGCTAAGGGCACACAAACCCGGGAACCCTTAGTTCCATTGGAGACCAACAGACTTGTAGTACAAGAGACAATCAGGAGGCTCTTAGAGATTAATTACATGTTAATTGTACATTTTCAGCAGACTAATATACAGCTACTTTTTATACGCTACAACTGACGGAGGCCTGATATAAAAAAAAAAGTTAATGCTCTGGATTCAAATGTGAACAACAGCCTTTTATTGCTGTCATAACAAATCCCTTTCATTAGAAAACGCAGAATGTTCGAAAAGGCCAGAGGCCCTCAACATTGTCTGGACAGTGTAGAATTCTGGACTAATACAAATGAACTAAAATACATGGAATTGCATATCTTGCATTAGTTATCACTTTTGGTTTTGTTTACAGTGATGATATATTACAGTAGTGTAGCTTTCCTCTTTCTTTTTGCTTATTTTTAGCAATAACTGTGTTTATGTAATATATTTTTGGTGGATCAAATTGAGCAACAACACTGCCTCCCCTGTGGCAGACTAGGGTTCAGTCCGAAGAGTCCTTGCGCAGTACTCCTAACACTACATTCTCCAATCTGTATAACATGATTCAAATGTCCACTAAATGGACAAAAGTATTGGGACACATATTCATTCATTGTTTCTTGACCTGGCATTAGGCATGGTGCCAGTTCATGTTTAGCTGCTTCAGAGAGTCCTGTTTTATTGGCAGTACTTCTCTACAGGGACTAGACAAGCTGTAACAGCAATGGGTGCAACTGAAAGTAGCTGAATGCATTCATTAGATGCAGTGTCCACAAACATTTGGACATATTGTGTAAGTGGCTCTGGCTAAGAGAGTCAGCCAAATGCCATAATTGTCAATGTAAATGTAAAAGTCGCTGCATTTGAGTTGAAAACAGGGTGTGATGCTGCAAAAATACGATCAGAATGTCACACTACACTTTGCTGGAACTCACCCTGACTCCGAGACCCAAAACTCAACCAAAACATTTCTCTCTTCTCTTTTTCCAGAATGCTGATGTCTTGCCTGCCCTCCAGAATTCTGGGAACTGAAGTCCTGGAGCTCTCCCGCATGTTCAAGCGCAACTGCCAGAACCGGAACAGGGGAGAGGGAGGCGTGGTGTGGTGCGTGTTTGTACGCACAAGGTCCAGCACGCCTCTCGAGCACTTTCGAAAGAGACCTATGAAAAAATAAAAGAAGAAAGAAGTTCATCTCTGTTTTTAGTTTGACTTATTGCAGCAATCAATACGAACAAGTGCCAAAAAAGAACTCTCCTGCCTGCTGCCCAGATTGCTTTCGTAACAAACAAGCACTGTAGCCAATCAGAGGACGCGGCGAAGGAAGGACGCCTGCCAACCTGGAGCCAATGAGATCCGACAGTTGGGCGCACGGACAGTTTGGAGTTGAATACTCACAAAATGATTCAATCAGACAATTGCTGAACTTGGAAGTTCTCAATTCTTGAATATATTATACATAATTTGCAAAAAGAAAGTGCCTATTGTTTTTGATTGTAGTTGTTTCTGCTTGACTTTGAGGAACTGGTATGAACTTTCAGAGAGAAGCTTTTAATTCTCTATAGTGCTGGAAGTTAGCTGATGAGGAGGCGAAATCATCAGGAAACGAATGTCTGGGGTGGTACTATAGTGTAAATGGTTTAACTGATGATGATGATGATGATGATGTTTGTGTAAAAACACAAATAATGAACCACCCCTTCAAACAGCCTGTGATGTTATTAGCTAATTAGCATAGCAGCTTGAAAATAAGCCTCAATACCCCAAAGCTTGCCCCACTACTGACTGTCTTTCTCTGTACTCATTCTGTTCTTAGTTTAAAACGTAAATACATGCATAAACCCGTCCTTTTATCGGAACAGCTGCAATGCTGGACAGACTTTACAGTAGGAGCGTAACGTATACAAACATCATACCATAGTTTGGATGTCGGTGGTCGATCCGAGAACAGGAGAAACACAAAAAAATCCAAAAATTCAAATGGCTAACCTAGGTCTCTCTTTTTTATTGTTTTTTTTTTTTTTTTTGCAAGTTATTGTTTGTTCTACCTAGTGTTTACAGTCCTCCCTGAGGTAGTTGGCACAACCTGTCGTGTTTTAATCAGTGGAGTATAAATGTTAGCATGTTCAGTGCGTTTTCTGCACACATAGCAACATGATTTAAATAAGTTGGAAAAGACAAATACTTTATAAATACTTTATAAATAGTTGATTTTTTTTGTTTCACTGCAAACAGAATAAATATAAAGAATGAATCAGTACAGATAATTAAATGTACTGCATGTGAACCATATTCTACACATGACAGTGAGGAACGGAGAGGGAGGGAGAGGCAGAGGAGGCGTAGGAGAGTTTCCGGGTGGAACGTGCTTTTGAACTTTGGTAGATGCACCGTTAAACCTCTACTTTACAGTCAGCTGGCAGATATCCCGTTCGAACCGAAGAGAGAAAGTGTTACCTGTTGTAAGAAAGTCTCCTTTCACTTGCAAAGATTATAGAATATAAATGAATAATGCACTTTAAATTCACACAGGAACTCAGATCTGCCCTACAGCTGAGTTTTGTTTTGTCCAGCCTTGCAGCAGTTCAGCTACAAAAGGATACATTTGGTCATCCTGCATGGATACGTTCCTCCCATCTGTTTAATTCACCTCGTTCCTCCCACCTCACCCTCACTCTGTCTCCCTTTCCAAACGTTCAAGCTATGCAGTAGTACTTCAGTGCCTATCTGCCTCTCTGCATCTCTCTGCATCTCTCTCTCTCTCTCTCGTTGTTTCCCTACCTCCATCTCCCATATTTTTTGCTCACACTAGCGTAAACGGTAGCGTGTAACAGAATGGGCTATTTTTAGCCGCACTCCTGAGGTGGGATGTTTCTCTGTGATGGTACCTGCTGTTACTTACCTCATGCAGCACAAAAGGATGCTAGCTGAACCGGCCCACAGCCGGTACAGAGTGTACTAATGATCTGTCTTTCAGGTGGGAATGTGAAGGACAGTATATAAAGCCTGGTAAAAGTTCCCATTCGTGCTGATCTGAGGCCAGTTTAGCTTTTATTTTTCTTGTAGAAATACTGGTTAAGGTAAAGATCAGTGCTAAGAAAGCTGGCTTAAGGTCAACGTAAAAAGATGTGAAGTGAAAAGGTACCCTATTTTTGTGATATGTTAAAATAGAGAAAAATGCCAAAGCGTCTGATTCTGATCCCACCCCAATATATATATATATATGATTATTTTTTGGTAATTATTCATTCCCTGTCATAAATCTCAAAACTTGCTGTCTAATGATGATTAACCACCTTGTGAAAATGATTTGGGGTGTGTTTATTTGTAGGGTGGAGGCTGTTGCTGCACCATGACTTGCTTCTGAAAGACTTCATAATAGAGAAATAGAGGATGGGGTGTATGTATGTTAGTGTCGAAAAGAAAGAGCAGTTTATAATACAAATCCGTGCACACATTTGAAAATGAAGGTGCAATGCCACAGAAGAACTACTTTTGGTTCCATATGAACCCATGTTTGTTCACGAAATGAGAGTGAGAAGACCAGACCCTGAAAATGTTCTGCACACTCCCACATCTCTACTGCTAACATGGTTCTTTATATAATCGAAAGTTGCTCTTCTATAGCTATGGCATTGTTTACAGAACCATTTGAAGTACCTTTGTTTTTAAGAGTGTAGGCTTGCATTTATGTACATGTGTTGTGATCATAAATACTTCTCCCTCTAGTCTACGCTCTCCTGGGCAGCACCGGCCTATCCCGTGTTTGCCTGGATACTGTGCATAACAAATAAGCTTTATTGCATCCAGACTGGGCTCGCCGCTTCAGCACAGTAATCCGGAGCTACAGCAGGCAACCCCACATGCCCTGTGAGGCCTCACACACATTGTACTGTACAGCGCACGCCTCATCCATCTGTACTATACAATAGAAACCAGCCATACCAAGAATTTTGGACTGTGGTTCAGAACGGTAGAATCACCTTATAAAAGGGGAAGCCTACCCGAGTATGCAAATGAAAGCTTGCCTGTAACTGGAAATCGACCTGTGCATGCTCCGCCCACAAATGCAAGTTTTCATAGTGACTGTCGGGAAGCTATGAAGGACAAGCTTTACAAAACTTTGTCTTAAGCCCTAATTAACCTAATAAATTTAGACTGGAGTTGCTAGATCAATTCAAAGCTAACGTTAGTCTCAAAACGAAATGTGTATGTGGAGAACCTTTTAAAGGTTTAAAGAAGTTGATGTAAAGGTTCTTTAACAATAAATGTTAAAACAGTGGAACCACTAATGGTTCTTTTATGACATTGCTCAAAGAACCCTTTGTAGCTCCACTCATTCTGTCTTAGCAATGTGGCCTTTCACACACATACAGAATCAATTGATTCTGCACACACTTGTTTAACCTCACAACACTTGCTATGAAAGAATGACTTTGTGGGCGGAGCATTGATAAGTTAATCGGTGTGATGTCATTTGCATACTGTTCACTGGCTCATTTCCACTTATGACTTTCATACTATACTGGGCGGGGTTTCCTAAAAGCACCTTACCGTGAGCATCACAGTACCAGTCAAAAGTTTAGACACATCTGGTTGAATGTTTGCTGATCACATTAAACATATGATTACTTGAAACACCCAACTTCTTAACTACTTTTTTTCGTTAAAAAAAAAAACAAACAAACAAAAACACCCAATATGGTCACCCTTGCATTTGTGTCAAATGTTTTTTAAATGATGATCAGTACACTTCAACCTGGTGAGTCCAAACTTTTGACTGATGCAGTATATTGAACACTCTCTATTGGTTAAGATGATGATCTAACTATGAAGCTTGTTAGAAGCTGGGCCTTGTTTTCTTTTAAAGAGTAGATGTAGATATGATCCTGAACAGCAGTTAGAGGCCTAAGAAAGTCAAGCTGACCTGTTGTCAGGACATACCTTCAGACCTTATCTTCTTAAATCTGTACCAGTAGATCTCATTATCCATAATCTTCCCATGGAATGCTTGTGATTTGGGTCTCGGTGGTTTCGCTGAGATGTTTGTGAATGTCAATTTACCACTGAAGTCTTTGAGAAAATCTAGTTATGAGGCGACAAACACCAACTCCCTCAGGAGGCAGCGCACTCGTAAGAGGATACACAGTATTGTGTAGAATAGCATACAGATGGTTTTGATACTGATGTTGTACAATTTTATATGTTTTGGAGGGGGGCGGGGCATTCCCAGTTTTTTGCTGCTGGTTCTTACTACGGTATTTTTGTCTTAGGGGAGTAGAGCTTACCATCAGGGTCCTGGGTGATCTTCTAATGCGCTAGAGTTCTTGTTTCCTGTGATTCAGAGACCTTCATGTCACATCGCTTGAAAGAATAAGGGCAGTGTGAGTTGCAGACTTGTGTTATTCATGTTTGTTGATGGTCTGTTAAAGAAATCATATAAAAATGTGGATATTGTACATGTTCAGAGTGGAGATTTCTTGCGGACAGACATTTTGAAATTGGTGTCACACAAGGACATGTTCTACTTTTTGCACTTTGCCACAGAAACACTTGGCAGTCAAAAAAACATCTGTTTAAAACACGTAAAATATCTTTAATAAACAGAAGAGACATTTCTTAGAAGAAAAACATGGATACAAAGCTGAAGGTCACTACTTACATAGCATCTAATATTAAAGCTTTTAGCAAGCATTTGTATTAATATACCCAATATATAGGGTATGTTAATGTAGCCCTAGAAGACAGTCTCAGCCGCTGTTTATCATACATTGTTTACATTGCAGTGGCACTTTTAGCAGTAGGCTAAATAGTCCAATTAAAGGATTCAATGTGATGTCGATCAGACCATGTGCGGAATCCACAGCTCATTATTGAGCGCTAATGGATCTTAAAGCAAAGGAAATATGAGCCTAATATACAACAACAAGCCTGCAGCAGCTGAAAGCCAGGCTGATTCAGCATTAACAAGTCTGTGGTATCTGAGAATCCTTTTTATCTTTTATTACTGATTCTCTCCTTTAGTTACAGTCCCGTCTCTCGCTCTCTGCATGAAAGTGATGACAAGCCCTTCTTCTGCCGTCGAAACGCACAAGACGTTCATTATGTTCTGTGTGTGGTGTCTGGTGGCAGATGGTGTTCTCACCACAGAGATAAATCCATATTATGTCTATGGTTGTAACATTATCTCAGGTGAGTAACACACTGACCGACCACAAATCACGCGCTTCACACCTGGACCTTGTGTTTACCCTCACCATCCTTTTTTTTTTCCAAAGCTGAGGTAGCTGGTATAGAGCGTCCAGTTTCCAGAAGAAACCTGAGCTACTGGTTCTGATTACGTGATAAAGCTTAAGTAATTGACTGACATTCTCAGCGAATCAGCAGTGATTAACTGGCAGCTTGTGATGATAATGCATACTTCGGGTTCTTCTCTTGGTTCTGATTAGATGCCCTATTGTACTGGAAAAGTGTGCTTTGACTTGTGATAGTAGATTTTGCACTATACTGTATACAACCATTTTCAAAGGTTCTACAACAAACCATCTGCGAGAGTAAATTATTGTAGGAGCAGCATTCAAAGTTCTTTGAGTCAAATAACTGCAACCTTTACTAAAGAACCCTTGAGGAACCATTTTAAGGGTCTACAATAAGAAACAGAGCCCCTCATACACCCATTAGCATTAATGATGCATACACCAGTCAGCCATAGCTAACACCACTCTCCTTGTTTCTACACTCATTGCCCATATGATCAGCTCCACCTACCCTATAAGAACACTTTATAGCTCTATAATTACAAACTGTAGTCCATCTGTTTCTCTGCATACTTTGTTAACCTCCTTTCACCCCGTTCTTCAACGGTCAGGACCCCACAGTACCACCACTGCTGCCACACCATTGGCTAATGAGAAAGTTGCATGAATGAGTATGTGTACTGCTGTTCCTAATGCAGTGCTCTGTGAGTCTAAGTCTTAATACTTTAATTGGGCTTTGTACTGATGGTGTAATCCTGCATTAGTGCATGGGTGGTCACTGCACACACATAGCTTGCTCTCACAAACTTTAACATTGAGGCAATGCAGTTAGCTAAAATATACATGAAAGAGTCATGCCCAGGCAATGACAACACACTGATGGTAAGTAAAGGGGAGAGACAACTAACTCAATGATCAAACAGATGGTGCCAGGAGGAGAAATGGGAAAGTTTAACTCTACATTTCCAAGTTTTAATCTCTTTCTAAAGTTAAAGTAAATGTGTAAATAACAGATTGATTGAAGTCAAAAGTTAAAAAGAAGCAACATTAAAAGGCACTGAAGAAATTCTGTTGCTGTCAGATCAAAACCAAATCTCCAAAACAGCAACTTTACAAGAGAAGGAAAAACCCCTCTTAACTTCCAATGGAAGTCAATGTAAAATATTTTGTTCCACGTAATCTTGGAGCATTTCCATCCTGTCAATTTACCATGAAATTGTGACACAATATAAAGAATCTGTCATATTATGTCAAAAAGTGAAAAACGGCAAAGATGGATATCAGTGACAGCTACGATTTATATGATTTTGCTCAGGGGCTAAAAATGTCATTTTACACACCTATTTACAGTCAAACCAAGAATCAGCATGTCTAGCCACAATGTTAGCACAGTCCAACTTTTAGTTTTTAAAACTGCAACAAGAATTTTAGTCCTTGTTCTTTAGTATAGCTGTTAGTCCAGCTAGCTGAATGGCTTCATCAGGAATGCTAGGCTAGGGTCAGCTTTTAACCTAGCTGGTTAAAATAGCACCCTGAAGGTGCTTGTTTTCCACAGATGGAATTCCGTCTTTAACCCATCCGTGCAGTAAATACACATCGGCGAAACACACACAGTGATGGTGAGCACACATGCCTGGATAATTGGGTTCCCAGGGAGCAGAGAGGGTGAGGGGCCTTGCTCAGGATCTTGAACCTGGGTATTGAACCCACAACCCGGTCATCAATAGCCCAGAGCTTTAACCGCTGAGCCACCACTGTCCACAGTCCATACAGTGGTGTTACTGATGAACACAGTGCAGTGGGCATGAATGTCTCTGAAAATGTGAGACGTGAACCGCGGGCAAGAATGCTGGTGTTTAAATTTTAGGGCATAAATAAAACTAGTCATGACTGTTATGAAACATTTTAGGAACTGTTCTGGAATTGGCTCTTTTTACAGACCTCTTTTGATAATGTGGGATTTGCATTTGAATGAGGACACAACAGTGTTTGAGGTTCACAGTAGGTCACTTCTATATACGTATATGTACCTTAAATTCCCTTATCCCAATATGCCAAGTGTACATACAATTCCCTCTATGGATAAGCGGTAAATACAGTTCAGTTCTTGGACACCCCCATGGAAAAATCAGCCAACAGCTTAAACATGACTTATATATCGAATCTGGTACATTTATCAGCTTTTTGCCATGTCTAAGGCTGCACAACCCGAGTAAGCACCTCATGGGAAAATGAGAACAATATTAGCATAAAGCACCATCTCTAACCTTAGTCTTTTGCACAAAAATAGCCTTGTGTAACAATACACACGGCCCACAGCAGCAAAACACAAAGACTCCCATGTGCTGACCCCAGTGTATACCTCACCCAAACCGCTTGGGGCAAGGAAACATGGATCTGAAGGTATTCTGTCTCTGACCTGGTTATACATGTATCCCATGTTCTAGTTTCTCATCTCCAAGGTGCCCTACGGAAAGCTTCGAGTGTTAGATGGTTCTTTGAGCGTGTGAGAGAGAGAAAATATAGAAGATTCTTTATCAAAGTCCCAGGCGTGATACAACCTAATCTCCATCAACCATATCGGTAGCGTGCCACGGACAATAATATGAACTGATTTCCTTGTGCTTAGTAAAAGAACTGACAACATAATAACTGCAAAATCCTGCCAACAAGTCAACAAGTGTTCATTAGCACTGTTTATTAGCACTACAAATTACTGTCCAGATATTTGTGATGTGAAGGAGTCTATGATGAATAATGGAATAACTCTAAACAACCCCAAAAAATCTCCCCTTTTTTCCTTTTCTATTTTTAGTCATTGCTGCTCTTCGTCTCACTGGACGTTATATAAATATCATAAACAAACCTGACCCTTGGCCCACCAAATCGATTACACAAGTGCCCAATTTTTGCCCAAAAGTAAAGCTACTTTATTTCACCCTAGGGAGTTAGAGCCTCTTTGGAAGAGAAAAACAGAAGCAAAACACCACACACTTTTTCATAATTATTGCTTCCAGGCCTTACAAAACATGATGAAGCTGTTCCTTCATTACAGCTACTGTAGGCTACATTTTCGTACCCAGGCCTGTAGGAGTGAAGAGAAATGTACAAAACCAATGCACACATTAAAATGAAAAGACGCTGAGGATATCTCACAGCTACAATTCCCACAATTATGTCTGGAAGCTTGAAAAGGACGGTGCATTCGTTACCCTTTCACATCACAGCCATCATTTCCAACACCACAATCTCAGGACTGGCTGTACTGCAGGAAATCTTCCTGCTTTATTGCTTCCCTTTTGGCTCAGCCAAGCAGGAAGGTCACTGCCTGTGTGTGTGCGAGACAGAAAGAGCGATGGAAATAACCTAGAAATTGAGTATAACAACAGGGCAAGTCTGCATTTAGGCCTAATCTAAGACCTCTTTACTTAACAGGCTTGGCAGCTTGGGGTTTTTTCATACATCTCTTTTCTGCATATGCTCCTTACCCTCTGCGTTTGTGTAATTGTTCAGTTTTCTGTGCTTGCCCAGTAGTTACAGGCCAAACAAAGTTCAGCAGACACTTGTCTAGAGGACAGCAGCCACACAGTGCAGGCTCACTGCCCGTGACATGGGAGGTAATCATGTTTTAATGCATTTTAATACCCTGCCATTAGCCTCTGGTTGCCTCATTGACTTAATGTACTTAGCTAAACAAAAAGCGTTTTCTCCTTCTTGCCTCCTTTCCCGTCTCTCACTTCTCTACCTTTCACCATGGGAAATGTTTAGAGAGGGTTTAGATCATGTGGAGCAGTGAAGGAGGTCTTGAGTACACAGAGAGAGTGTGTTAAGACCGTGTTAAGAGCATTTAGCGCTGTATCCTCTTATAAAAGAGCCCCGTTCTTGGTTGGTTGGTATATTGCAGTGGGGAGCAACGTTGCCTTCCCTGTGGCAGACTTGGGGTATGATCCCCAACCAAGCTAACACACCAGGCTACACTAATCAAAGTCCTTGGGCAAGACTCCTAAAACTACATTCGCCTTCATGATGGGATTCAAATGTGGTCAATGATGATGTAAACATCCATGGCTTCCTCTATAGATATCTTTGTATACTTAATGGTGACATATCTGACATTTTAAACATTAATAAAGAAGCAAACAACTCATTTCTATTCTACATACATGGTGAAGTAAAGGCGTCCTGAGCAGAGAATGAGGTCTTATACTCTGTGTGTGTTCTCTGCCTTGTGTTCATAGTCGGCCCGGCTGTGCATGTATGTTAGTCCCACCCTGTGGAAATGTAGGCCCTCCCCATGAGACAAGACAGTGACCGTCCGCACAGCATCCCGACAGTGCTATGCTCTCAGTTTTATGGACGTTTGGAGCAGAATAGCTGCGATGCATGTGCAAAGCATGTCCTTTAGGGGTGGCTTTAAGAGTGAATTACACTTCCTGACTGTAGGAGGAGCCCATCCGGCAGCAGGGAAGACGGTAACTTGCTCTTACAGCCTACAACACTGAGACCAGGCAGTTAACTAAAATACATAATACACTGTATTAATCAAGTTCTCATAGGATAATCACTCTCCAACAGTTGCCAACAGCACAAGACTAAACTACAATAAGCTGATTCAACTCAAAGACCTGATTTAAACATACAAATTCAAAATACACATGTCCAAACGTTTGTGGACATGTCTCCTAATGAGTACCTTCCTCTACGTCTGACGCAGACTTGCACCCATTGCTGACACAGGATTTTAAATAAAATTCAGGGTTTTAAGAAGAAAAGTTTAAGATGGTGTATGATGGTGAACCTCTTGCGGACATACTGAGTTTTTACAGTGTGTGTAATCAGTGAGTTAAGACATGTCTGGTGTCAGAGGCTTGATTCTTTAGAGTTGCACTGGAGCTACGAGGCTAAAACAGTAAAAGGCTGTTGTAACTTGTTGGCGCTATTCAGAACTCTTTTGATTAAGGGTGTAGTTTAGGAAAGAATAGGCATTTTATAAACAACTGAGATCAGTTAACGGTTTTCCTGGAAATGATTTAGATAAGGACGTGTGTGAGTAGAGCTGATTTAATAGTAGTATCAAAGCCACAGCTAGCTGTACAGGGAAGAACAGAGGGGCGGGGGGAAAGGGGAGAGGCGTGCTGCCACTTCAGGGCCTCTAGATTTTATTTTTCCTGAAAAGATTGCCTGAGAACCCACAAACACATGGGACAGAATTCCCCCACAGCCTGTGTGTGTGCGTGTGTGTGTGTGTGAGAGAGAGAGAGTGAGAGGAAAAAAAGCGAGAGGAGAGAACAAGGATGAGAAAGAGGGAGGGATAGAGGGAGGGGTGAGAAAGCGACAGCATGGACATGTTCTTACACACATTGAAGAAAAACATGCAACAAGCGCATTTCAGTCTTGTGCTGAACGCTGGTGTATTGCAGAGCAGAAGCTGAAGCCCACCCTTAAGACCTGGTTGTTTGGGGGGGGGGAACAGTTCAAATCCCAGTCTTTGATTGTGGGGTGCTACAAGCTTTTTAGCAAAAGACCAAAAAAAAAAAACCTTCTTAAGAAAACAGAATGTTCCACTTTCCAGGCATTTATTGGGGGAGGGGCAGTAATCCAATGTACAATGCATGCAGTCATGATTGACAGAGCTCCCCCCATCCGCCCCTTCCCCAGTTTTTCCCCTTGCCTCATGCTGAGGCAATGTGGCAGTTGAGGATGGGGTGTAGAATAGGGGATTTCTGGCATGGTTTTGCCAAAAAGGAGAAGGTTAAGGGTCATACTTATGAATGGGACAGGGCCAACTTTGATTTAGGCCTGACACAGAAACAAGCTTTTATCAGACATTAGTGATGGGAGTGAATACAGCGTGCTGTTTTATCAACTGAGGAAAAATATCTTGATCTGTGTTTTGGGGAGCAGAATGTCCTTGTAAAAATGTTTGGACTATAAAAGTAATTTATTAGCAGTTTATGAAGTGACTATTTTAATACATCATTTGCCCTTAATCAGTTTTTAATGGACTACTAAAAATGTCAGCTGATAACTGATGATCTGTCAAGAAAGCAGTCAGGTCGTTAAGAACATAAGGAAAGAACCTGGGGGCGTGAATATTAACAGCGCTTGCCTTCATTCATTTTAACTTGCTCAAATATGTGCGCTTTTTTCCAGGTGCTTTTTCTGTACAATAGCCCTATAGTACTGATGAAAAACAAAATGAACCCAAAGAACTTTGAGAGCAGATTTTCCATACAGCGCACGCTCGCCACCTGGTGGATATCTTGCACACTCATTTCAGCTTACCCAGCACCCAGTACTCTCCTGCAGAATTGTCCTACTGGTACAATAATATCATCGTATTTTCTGGGCAAGAGCATGAAACCAAAATTACACAAAGTGGTGTAATTTAGTTTTCCCATTGCTTTTGCCCAATCAAACAGAATTCCAGCCTGCTAGACTTTTCTAAAAGTAAAAGAAAAAAATAGCAGGTCAGAAACCCACATCAGCAAACTGAACCCAGTTTTACAGACTAGGAAGTGATCAAGCATTTAGTTTAACTGAAAACTTCATTTGTAATGTTATTATTTTGGAAGCTGCTAACTGCTGATAAATGAAGGTGACTTAAAGGAATAGTTTGGTGAAAAAGCCAAGTAATGATTTATCACCCACCCCAGATGCAATTGGTCAGCCAAGCCCAAGTTTGGTTTCTAAAGTTTGCTTCTTTTGGCTCTCATCTCCATAAATGCACACTCAAACAGGTCTCTAAACACATTAAGATTTCCATTTGTTTGATACAGACAAATCAATGTGATTTAGAAGACAGTTGGAGTGATTTCGGAAACTAAGAAAAAGCTATTCTGCCCACTTGGCTCTTGAATGGCCAATATTGTTGTGGTAAGGTTTGGGACTATACAGTTAAAAGTATACATATATACAGTAGTATTAAGCCTTTCAGCTTTCCACCAGTAAAAACAGCAAACCTGACCAAAAACAGCAAACCTGACCAAAAATATACCAACTGTGCATCTGTGAGATTGATGTGACAAACCAAAACAAATGCAGAATAGATACTTAGTTTACACCTGGTCACTTCATGCGTCTGGCGTATCAGGATTATATCTGAATAAGGTCAAGCCACATAAAAATGCAAAGTGTAAACACAGCCAAGACGCATCTATGCCAGGTACAAATCCAATCACTCCATCCACTTCAGGAGGTGGTCTGAGACGCATCTGAGCCACAATATAGCAGTGTAAACACATCGGTCTATACATATTTACATATTCTGTACCACACGGCAATCAGATTTCAGTCTAACAGGAGACACATTTCACTACCAAGTGGAAATACATGCAGCGAAATTTTGTTTTCAGATACTAGTCACGTAAAGTAACCAGGTGTAAACATGGTCTAAGCTCCTTCTAGTATCTCTTATATTATATAAAGAAGCACATACCAGATATCAAACATCTCCTCCTTAATCTCCTACAGGACTATGGAACATTCTGTTAAAGACTGTGGAAAACAATGGAATTTCTAAAAGTAAAACTTTACAAAACATTATACTCACACTGCTACAAAAGAGCAAAAATAAGCAGTTTATTACTCGCTTTTACAACAACTCTAGGTGTCTCTAGAGAAAATGGGCTTCTCGTAACATCAAGATTTAACCCATTCTGATTTTGACCAAATTAATGGACCAATGCAGTCGTTCCAGACAATGGATCTGATTAACAAGAACATGCATCATCTTTCACACAAACTGTCAATAACTACAATGGAGTTCATACTTGATAGCAAAACAATACGACCCCCAAAAGATAGTCCAGCTTTTCCTTTTTAAATCAGTGTCCTTTAAGAAAGGGAATGAAGATCTGTAGGCGTGGGTTCCACTTCATACCACTCCACAGAATGTATAGCTTCATTGACACTAGTATTGGTAGGTTGGGCATCATCTTCTATAGCAGCAGCAGCAGAGATTAGTTCAGTTGTAGATGGTACCATTGTTGAATTAGAGAGATTATAGGAAATGCTATGTCGCTCTGTTCCGTTTAACATTCGTCCAGCATGCGCTGCCTTATGAATACTAATGGAGGCACTGCCTGCAACATCTAAAAATGTAATGGACATTCGTTTCATTTGTTTTAATGTACTTTTAGAAGAATTAAGACTTTGTTGGGCTTCTCTATTTTGGACGAGGTTGCTGTTAACGGATGTGTTTGTATTTCTCTGGTTCACTATAGGGTCAGAATTGCTGGGGTCCCCTTCAACCTCCGCTGGTGAACTTTCAGTTTTGGCCTTCAACGGAGTACTCTGATTTGACATCACATGATTTCCATCTTTGGAAAGATCTACTGATACATTTGCCAACAGTCTACTTTTAGACTTCCTGCGAATAATAGCAGATCTGTATATGGGTGGCTGTGCATTCTCACTGGGGTTCTGGGACTCTGTACTTTTGTCCTTAGGATAGACTTTAATACGTTTACCAACTGCAACTCTACTAGTTGGCCTAGAACTCTGTGTAGCGTTAATGTGACTGCTAGATTGTTGGACTACGTTGGCCTGTTCTTCATTCCCTAGCTGATGTTCTTTTGCTGACTTTACCTGACTTTGACTTGAAGAAAAAGCCTCCATCTGAACTGGGGGAGTGTTTATGATCTTTGCTTGAATGTGTCTAATCTCATGTTGGGGTGTGATGGACTGAAGAGTCGCTGGAACGGATTCTGAAACGGACACATTCTTGTCTTCACTGGACGTTTTTGGTCTAAAACTGAAAGAAAGAGTCTCATTAGGTCTTGTGGCTTCATGAAGAGAGTTAATACCGTTTGAAGCATCTTCAGTTGATGAGGAATTTCCATCACTGAACACTGACAGGGGTTCATTAAAAACATATTTGTTGTCATCACTGGAGGCTGCACCTTGCCTTGATGTTTTTCCAGCGTCTGTGGCATTCAATTTGGAAGTCTGGCTAGAGTTTACAGACAAGTAAATCTCGATACTTTGGTCAGCTTCATTGGCACGCGGAGCTAATCCATCTATGGAAGGAACTGTGGTGTTCTGGGTAGAAACCAGATTTGTTGGCCATCCATGAGATCTCTCTGACTGGGCAGACTGCAATCCACTGAAAGTTGCTGGTTCCTTTGTGCTTGTTTCACTACGTTCCTGGACCGGCAGGTCATGTACCATTTTTGGCCGAAAGAAAATGCTCCTATTCCTTTGACCAAGATCTTTAAAACCTTTCATGTCTAAATTTGCAAGTACTTTTAGTTTGTATTGGGAAGGATTAGCTTGAGGGTACAGCTGTTTAGCAGAGGGGCCTTCCAATGAGGGGACTGTTGCTGGCCAAACTTCAGGCCGTGCTTGTGGTTTCATGTCTTTGAAATGAGCAGATTTGGAAGTTTGATTGGCAAATGTCAGGAACCTCTGAGAACTACTAATTGGGGTCACCTGGAAAGGCTTTACTTTACTTGATAGAACACCATGTATAGATCCGGTCCTTCTGGTAACATGTTGCGTTACATCAGGCGCTATACTTGGGATTATTTGCGTATTTGAGCGCAGTTGTGAGGTCTGAGGTGCTTGGTATTGAGAGGAGAGCTTGTAGTCAGCATGGAAATCTGTTGAACCTTTCAAATCTGGTCGATTTTGTTTACTTTGGAAGCTCTCTGATATGCTTTGCATGTTAGGGGAAAGATGGAGTCTATCATGGACAGCCTCCCTTGCGCTGTTGGACGCAGGGTAGGGCTTAACGACCAGCCACTTTACTGTTTTTGTTCTTTGAGTATTCTCTTGGACACCCCGTTTTCCTACATTTGGCTGGCTCGAGTAGTTTGAAGAATTGAGTCTCACTGGACTGCTGCCAAAGAACTTTGCTTCATCACCTTCCCTTTTGGATGTATCCAGGTACCCCAAGGCTGGTTGGGAAGCTAAAGTGGTACTGATTATTCTACCCTCTGTTTGGCTTGCTGGGCTTACTCTGTTAGGCGTATTCTGGCTCAGTTCCAAAGTCTTTTGGGATTGAACAACAGTACTGCCAGTTGAAGGGAAGCGCTGATAAGAAAATACACCTCTGCTAGTAGCAGAGCTTGAGGTGGACAAACGTGTAGCAAATGGTCCAGACTGACTTGTTCTGCGTATCTCCTCAAATCGATCCTGACCATTGCTTTCCGGATTGTGGATACTGGTCTTTGTGTTCATGAATGGATGAAGAACCTCCGATTCATCGCCAGCCATGAACCTCATAAAGGTAGCAGGTTTATAATTAGTGGTCTGGGCTATTTTTTGGGTGGTACCCCTCCCAGATGATCCTTGCACTCCCTGGTTAGACTTTGAGGACACTAAATGGGCTCCGTTTGTGGCCTGAATATTTGATACAACATCTGCATATGACCCCCAAGGCTCTTGAAATAAAGGTCTTTGTGGTAGTTGAAAACGTGGCTGAGGAAATGACTTCCTAGACACATCTAGAACCCTCGAATGCCCAGCAGGATTGATGAGGACTGGCTTTAACTTTGACAATAACACATTTTCTGATGGTGTAAAATTTTGCCAGATACCCTTTATGGTAGAATCTCTCTCATTTTTTTGGATGGCACCTTCAGATATACTTACTATCCTTCCACCATGTTGATTACCATTAGTCTGGTTGTCAAGCAGAGGGTTCATACCAGTTACATGCCTTTTGTACTGGTCCTGGTTTAAATAGTTTGGACCCTCTCTGTGAACATAGTCATCTGGACCAAATCTTTGAGGTGTGTAATTGCTGTTAAACCTTTCAAAGTTCATCCAGTTTGTACTTCTCAAAGATGTTGTGCCACCTGAGACTGGGTAAGGGTTGACAAAACGGAATACATGCTGTTTTGAAGGGGACGTACTGTAGAGATTGGAGGCAAACTGTCTACTTAAGGGTTTCTCAGTCCAAATGGAATCAGCATTGATATTTGCTGACCAAGGTTTGGCAACAGATTTCTCAAAAACATTAGTGATGGGTACAGAGCGGTGCTGGCCGGATGGGTAATCATTAGGAGTATCCACGTTTATCTCCTCAGTTCTATCTTCATTGATATGTTTCATGCTTCTGTCTGATGATAAAAAGATCAAAAGTTATGCTTAAACACAAAAACGCATTCAAGCAGAGCACCAAACATTACAGAATTATTAGTATAAACAAATATAAAACACATAGAGGTGTGTTAAGATCTTGCAAATTTGCATACATAGCTCTGCTCTAATATTTAGAATCCATATCATATTAATAGCATATATCATATTAAAGACAATCCACTCTGAAGTGTGCTGACAGTGTCTTGCAGGCACAGACAAACAGACAACTGTCAAATTCAGCAGCTGAACCAATTAGAAATCTACATTTCAGAGAGGACTGTGGCGTTTCTCAGACAGTGAAACCAATGCAGATTCGGTTCTGGTTCAGTGAGAAGACTGCTGCATCTTACTTATCAGGTTTTTGCGGCAATGCAGAAATGCACAGTATTTCCTATGGCTGCCTCAACTTCAGAGTCTCTATGTAAGGCTGAAGGTTAATGTTAACGTTAGTCAGTCAGTCAGTGATCTGGAAAGTAACTGACGTTTTACTAGCAAATCTTAGCCAGTATGTGCTAATGAAATTTAATCCTCCATTAGCAAACTAAGTGGTCACAGTTTTTAAATAGATTTTTTTTAAATAAATAAATAAATAAATAAATAACATCCTTGATATTAGGTTGCATGTAACTTGGCCCAAATGATCAAATGAGTTTGCCACCCCTGCCATAGAGGAAGCGTTTTTGGTTCATTAAAAACCTTTCAATGAATTAGTGTGAAGAACTTTTTTTTTTTTTTAACCTTTTTTCCCTTATATAATGTAACAAACCCTAAAATGAATAACTTCACATTATGTAAAATTTCCCCCCCTTTTTTATTTATTTTATTTTTTTCACGCTCACATCTTTACTAAACAGTTCTTCTATGGAAGGCATCACTCAAAGTGCCCTTTCTGGAACCTATTTATATTGTGTTGTAAACTGGTTCATTTCTTTGTACAGTTATTAAAACATACAGCGCTCTTTTAATATTCATGGCATTATCAGCTTAGCTTTTGAGAAGCATAGTGTAAGTATTTGTTTGAGTTGATAAGTTGAAGTTTGATGGTTTAGCTGGTCTACAAGCATGATCAACCTGACCAAGCAAGTCCACCAGTATGAACAAGCTTGACCGAGCTGATCTACCAGCATTACCAGCAAGACCAGCATCAACTGCAACATTCTATGCTGGTCAAGAGCTGGTTAACCAGCTAGCTTACTAGCAAAGGGTATGATTGCATGAGGACCAGCTTTTCAACCATCTTGACCATTAAGACCAGCTTAGACCACCTGGAAGCAGCTACATATGTACAGAATGTGGGATTTCATGTTTCTACGTGGTCTAAAATGACTGGGGTTGGGCTCTAGTTTTATGTTGACATTAACACCAATCTGTCCTGGAAACCGAAATATGGTCACCCACATTAACCAAACTCGCTGACTCTTCCCAACATGGCTAATTTGAGAAAATTAAAACTGAGAAGATAAGAGAAAATGCTGATCTGTGTTTGTTGTTTTTAACAGCTTACCTCTTGGTGGTGTCGCAGCGAAATGCTGCCCCTCGATGAAAGCAAGGAAAGTCAAATAAACCAGGGCCAGTCTGTGAGAAAGAGTGTCATCAACCATAAATCATCGTTTGTCCACACAAAAGCAGCCAGATCTTTTCATTTCCATCTACGGTGCAATTACAGTCAACACTTGCCTAAAGTGATATCCAAGAGGCATCGTGGATGTGCTCAGGCTAGCTAACTAAACCAGCACGACAAACCAAACAGCAAACTGGCTCTGGCGAATAGGAGTGAACTGGATAGGCTCCCGGGCTACGTCCCAAATATATCTGCTTCCCTTGAAAGTTCATAAGCTCTGATATCACTGGAGGAAAACACGAGTCTGCCAAGTGAACGTGCTGATTGTACACACTCCTAAATTACGGCTAGTTGTGCATCCACAGGGCCACCAAGTCAAGGGCAGTAGGTTGGAAAAGCTGTCTAGACAGACCCATTTAAGGGTAGTGGTCAGATCCTTTTCACCTAATGGCCAAAGGGTAATTATGCTGTACATTGAAGATTGAAATCCATGCACATTGGATGCACATATCCCTCAAAATGAACATGAGAAAATTTTAATAGTCCTCATAATTTAAGATCTGAGTGAGTTTTACCTCACTTCTAATCTTACGCCTCTACACTTAACATCACAGAAAAGTGACAATAATGAATAATGCATCAGCCTGGACTGAGGTTTTAATTAGCGTAGCTGCTGTCCTTTAATGATAAGGAGATTTGTTACTAATTGCACAGCAGTACTGATAGTTACCACCGACCTCTTTATGGGGGAAATTATTGAAATGTGGGTTAAGTTTGGGCTACAGCTCTGCCCACACTTCAGCACACTAGTTTACCTAAGAAATCCTATATATAAAAAAAATCTAGAACAAAATTGATCACATTTATCAGTGAAGTTACAGTGGCTTGGTTTACAAGTAAAGAGTGTAATGTATCACAGTGCTACATTTCTAACATGTCCACTGTATAAAAGGTGTGGAAAATACTGGATGCAGGAGGGCCTGTACAACAGTTTAACAGGTCACTACAGTCACTTTGCCCTGTCCACCTCCCTTCAACAACATACTGCTCCAGGAGGCTCTTCGGGAGCTTGGATGCTGGTGTAAAGTGCTTTTGAAGGACATGATCAGTCTGCCTGACCACATGCTCAGTGTTTGAATCCATTAGTCACTCAGATCATGTAGCAGGACATCAGTGCCAGATCCCTCATTTCAGCATCAGTAATACAGCCTGGAGAAGCAACACAACGATGAGTAAAGAAGAGCTCAGGTTGCCATTGTTAACAGTTAGTGTTCTCATGTACTTAAGAGACATTTAAAATAATATGCACTTGAGATATGCACTTATTTATAAGAGAAAATGGAACTAACAAAATGAAGTTCTCTTACTAATGTGGGTGACTGACCTATTTCCCCCTCACCTTGTCTACATACATTCTCGTATATGTAAATATCAGATCTTAACTGTGTAAATGCTTACCTCGTCGATCTTGTCCTCTAATTTTACGGCACAACTTCTTCATGGCTTTTCACTCGGGCTGGACAGAGGTGGTGTTTTCGGGGGGAAGAGCTTCCTTCAATTTTACTAATAACTGAGAAAACACAGAGGGGGATGTTAAGGGTCTCAAGCACTTATCACCATCTGATGACACACCTGAGGTGTGTGTGGAGTAGCCTAAATCAAAGAGTCAATCAAACTAAGCTGGCTACCTGAGAGGAAGTGAAGCTCCTTGCAGAGTGGTGCACTGACAGCCATCTCTCCCTCAACATCAGCAAAACCAAGAAGCTGCTTGTTGACTTTAGGAGGGGGGGCAGAGTGCATACACCCCTAAACATTGAGTACATGACGATGGAGAGAATGAGGAGCTTCAAGGTCCTCTGTGTCCACATATCTGAGGATCTTACCTGGTCCCTCAACACATCACACATCGCCAGGAAGGCTAAGCAATACCTCAACTTTCCCGGACCACTGAGGAGAGTCAACCTGCCCCAACAAGTCCTCTGCAACTTCTACAGGTCCACTGTAAAGAGGAGGACATCCTAACTAGTTACATTACAGTGTGGTACGGCAGCGCCACCGCTGCTGAACACAAGGCCCTGCAGAGAGTGGTGACAACTGCCCAGTACATCCATACATGTAGCTGCTCTCCCACCAATAAAACATCAACATCTCATCTGACCTTACTCACCCCAGCCACTCCTGTTCCTACCCCTGCCTTCTGCAGGGAGGTACAGGAACATCAGGGCCGGAACCATTAAATTCAAGAACACTTTCTTCCCACATGTGGTTAAACTGGTCTCACCAGGAACACCAACCACAGCCTGAATACACACACACGCACACACACACACACACAACTGCTACTGATTACTCTGATCCTTAATAACACATTAACATCTGAAATTAGGGAAAGAATATGGCCCCTGTTGTCTTCAAATACATTTTGCATTTAATTTATGGAAAGAGGAGAGAGCAGTGTTTGAGGTTCACCATATGCCCCTTCTAGTTAATGTCCCTGTGCTGACTTTACATGACCTTGATTTGATGGAAGAATCTACTTTGGACTGGCGGAGTGTTTATTACCTTTGCTTGAATGTGTCTGATCCCATTTTGGAATTCAATTTGGAATGGATTCTCAAACAGACATTCTCTCATCATCCTCATTGGCCGTTTGTGGTCTAACACTGAAAGAAACAGTCTTGTTTGGTCTGGGGGTTTGTGAAGACAGTAAATGTTGCCAGCTAGAGGAATTTACTAAACACTGAAATGGGTTCATTAAGATATCTGTTCTTGTCACTAGAGGCTGCATCTTGCCTTGGAGTTTTTACAGCATCCATTGCAATCAGTTTGAAATTCTGGCTAGAGTTTACAGACAAGTATGTTTTCGATACTTTGGTTAGATTCTTTGACATTCACAGCTGATCCACCTATTGAAGGAACTTCAATGGACTCTAACAGATGGACTCTGTCATCGACAGCCTCCCTTGCACTGTTGGATGGACCAGACTCACTTGTCCTGCGTATCTCCTCAAATAGATCCTGACCATTGGTTTCCTGATTGTGGATACTGGTCTTTGTGTTCACAAATGGATAAAGAAACTGATAGAGTCTCTATAACCCTGTTTACACCTAGTCATGTCATCTGTATTGAGCATCAGGATTATATCTGGATAAGGCCAAGACACATAAAAAATCATTTAGTTAATTAAAGTGGACACAGTCCACCCCCTTGACATTGGGTTGCATGTAATGTGGACCACTACTGCTGCCATAGAGGAAAATAAATTCAATGGATCGTGTTTTTTGGTAGGTTGTGGCGCAACAGACAACATCACTACCTGCCGTAAGCTACCACTCCATGTGGGAGACTGGGGTTCGATTCCCGGTCTGGGTGACTATGCAGCGCTACACCAATAAGAGTCCTTGGGAAAGACTCCTAACACTACATTGGCCCACCTCTGTAATACCAGTAACCTTGTAAGTCACTCTGGATAGGAGCGTCAGCTAAATGCCGTACATGTAAATGGGTGGTTCTGTAGAGAATAATTTCTGTTGATGAGACGTTTGTGTAATGTAGAAAATTCTATTTATTTCCATAAATCTAGGTTTAAAAAATGTTCGTATATAATTTTACAATAGGCTGCTAGAAATACTGGAAAAGGCTGACCTAGATGAACCTAGCTTTCACCTGCATGTGAATCTACTTAGTTACCATATCAGGTAAAACCAAGAGCAGCAGCAGCAGCAGGGTGTATGATTCATCTGTCCAGACACACCCTTTGAAGATTTGGGCAGTTCAGTCCCAGCCTGAAACTAAATGTCTAGGCGCCAGTTGTGTCAAAATCTAAAACAGCTTGATATGTTAATTGATAATTTACTACAGTTATAAGAACAGTGGTACACAGCTTAACATAATCAGGCCACATGCTTTCCACCAAGGTTTACTTGCTTCATCAGGCTAGTGGTCAGACCGTTTAATGACTTGTGGAATGCACATATCCTTCATAATGTGATCTTGAACATGAATCACTTCTAATCTAATGTTACATTAACATCACAGAAAAGTGACAATAATGAATAATGCATCAGCCTGGACTGAGGTTTTAATTAGCGTAGCTGCTGTCCTTTAATGATAAGAAGATTTGTTACTAATTGCACAGCAGTACTGATATATACCACCGACCTCTTTATGGGGGAAATTATTGACATGTGGGTTAAGTTTGGGCTACAACTCTGCCCACACTTCAGCACACTAGTTTACCTCTATCCTAGTGAAAAGGCCACGTTAATACAGTAGAAAGTTCTACAGTTTCTACAGGATTCCTGTAAAAATGGTTTTCAGACATACAGTATATATCAAAAAATATATAATAGTATAACACCACAAAAAAAGTCATCTTGCTCATTAAAGGAACACAGGAAATCAAGTACTAAAACAATCCTTTATTAAGGTGTTATTTTAAAAAGTGTGTATATATATATATATATATATATATATATATATATATGCACACATACAAATCAATAAATACAAGAACATTGTTATAAATTAAGAGCACCAGAACATTTCATAACACATGTAAATACTCATTATGTCAAATGAGCATATTTAATAGTGGACTTACAGTGGCTCGGAACAGTGCTACATTTCTAACATGTCCACTGTATAAAAGGTGTGGAAAATACTGGATGCAGGAGGGCCTGTACAAAATCAGCCAGCAGTTTAACAGGTCACTACAGTCACTTTGCCCTGTCCACCTCCCTTCAACAACATACTGCTCCAGGAGGCTCTTCGGGAGCTTGGATGCTGGTGTAAAGTGCTTTTGAAGGACATGATCAGTCTGCCTGACCACATGCTCAGTGTTTGAATCCATTAGTCGCTCAGATCATGTAGCAGGACATCAGTGCCAGATCCCTCATTTCAGCATCAGTAATACAGCCTGGAGAAGCAACACAACGATGAGTAAAGAAGAGCTCAGGTTGCCATTGTTAACAGTTAATGTTTTCATGTACTTAAGAGACATTTAAAATAATATGCACTTGAGATATGCACTTATTTATAAGAGAAAATGGAACTAACAAAATGAAGTTCTCTTACTAATGTGGGTGACTGACCTATTTCCCCCTCACCTTGTCTACATAAATTCTCGTATATGTAAATATATGTATCAGATCCTGTGTAAATGCTTACCTCGTCGATCTTGTCCTCTAATTTTACAGCACAACTTCTTCACTGCTCTCCACATTCGCCCTCTCCTCGTTCTGGGCAAACTCTCCTCTTTACTCTGGCCGTCCGTCTCCGTTTCTGGCTCTTCGTCGTCCTCATCATCACTCGCGGTGCCCTCCAGGGTCCCCGCAGCCATCAGGCGCTCCAAAAGCTCCTCATCCACCGGCAAGTTCTCCCTCAGTCCCGCCTCCGCCAGGACGGTGTGGTGGCGGCAGAGCGCGCACACGATGCCGGGCTGGGAGTCACTTTCTCCGGCCGGTCGCGTGGAGGCTCCCTGGCGCAGCAGACACGACTCGCAGAAGCGGTGTTTGCAGCCGAGCAGCCGAGGACAGCGGCGACCCGAGTTGTAGGGACGGTAACAAATCCCGCACTCTAGTTCCATATCAGCCAACATCGTATCCTTCTGATATCAGCCTTCTCAAGACGAGTGATAAATCCAGCAGACTCGCGAGGAGATGTGGAGGCTGGCGCGGAGCTAAGCGCTCTTTATAGGGAACAGGGGCGGACGGAAGCGCACGGTGTTTTCGGGGGAGGAGTTTCCTCTGAGTTTACTAGCAACTCCTAGCAAACACTGAGGACGACGTCATCTGTTTCGAGCACGTACCACCATTTGACGAAACGTATGTGTGTGTGTGTGTGTGTGTGTGTGTGTGTGTGTGGTAGTAGTAGCCTAAATCCACGATCAAGTAAAAGTTGAGTTGCTTCAGTGAACTTATGACTCTAGTCCATCTGACCTCCCACAAAACACTACTTTCCTGATGATTCAGAGTTACCCAGGACAGAAATCCACCAAGAAATGAATCAGAAATGCCCCAGAATTGTACCTGCCACTACCTCCTTAAAGCACAGAATTTCATTGTGCTTTTTCACAGATTAATCTTAAGCCCATGTCCCACATTTCCTCTCTCCTTCATTCTACATCCTCCTCTGTTCTGACTGTCTTGTATTGTGCTTCGTCTAAACATCAGTACGGACTGAAACCTAGAGCTCCCTGTTGTAAGCAGACCGGGATGATGTATGTAAAGTGGGTTTCAAATATGGGCCTTTATTGGGCATTTATCGAGTATCTTAAATTGTTCTTTGGTGATTGAATGGTAAATATGACTTTTGTTGGGGCAAAAAAAAAAAATGCTCATATGTGGTTTCAACCGCCTGTTTACAAAGCTACTATTTTGCCTTAGAATAAAAGACTGTGAGTACTTCCCAACTGCATACTACTACTAATGCTGATGTATGTATGTTGAGTATACTCAAATATCCAAGAAACACACTCTAAACTGGTTGGTTTTTGAGTGTGTTTACACTCCGGGCACTATTATCAGAAAGGGAGGAGATACTCACATATGGAACAATTAGTAAAAATGGCTGAAAATGATGCACTGGATGGTTTGTTAATATTTAGTGTACTAATCTGCCAAACCTGCAGTATTAAGATTAGTATAGAGTATATATCTTGGTATAGTAGTATTAGTGTGTAGTACACATTTGGGCCTGTGTTCTTCCTTTTATGGTGGGCTAGAAGGAAAAAATAGTCACATTGCAGGACGTGCAATGTCATGTTACCTCATGCTATAACTTTTTTGCTGCTTGATACGAGAAGGAAAACTATTCTTGCACTGTTCTCATTTCCCATGCATATCTACCAGAGGCAGGCTATACCTGCCAAATATCATTTATTTTACTCCAGTCTTTGATATGTGGAGTGCATTATCAATATCATGGCATGTTGGATCATTCCCTTCTGTAGAAATCATGGTGAAAATTCCTGTATTTTTTATTATCACTGCCATGTCACTCCACTGCTGTGTTCTCTACACTGGCTTCCTGCAGCTGTTGCCCGCATCAGATTCAACCCCCTGACACTGGTCTACAAAGCCAAGAACGGACCAGCCCCTCCGTACTTGATGGCAAAGGTCATAAGCCGATCCGCATCAAGAGCCCTTCGAGCTTCAAGTACGGCTCGGCTCGACCCACCATCCCTCAAAATCCACGGAAGACAAGCGCCCAGGCTTTTTCCTGTCCTGGCTCCAAAGTGGTGGAACGAGCTTCCCCTGGGTGTCCGAACGGCAGAGTCGCTCGCAGACTGAAGACCCTCCTCTTCAGAGAGTACTTGGGTGAATAGCAGAGGGGTCTCCTTATTGTCTTGTGTTTAGTAAAGTCTAAGCTTAGAGGTATCTTTGAATTATTAGTCTATTCAAACTAGCTGAGGTTTTCTTGGGTAAAGTATTGCACTTTTGTATATTGTACTTATCGCAGAACAACAAAATATCGCAATGCCAGTTTGTTTCCTCAATATTGTGCAGCCCTACTCCAGTATTTATAAATGGGGCTGGGGTTGGTTTAACGCCTTTTTTAGTTATGCTTTCATGTTCTTCTATAGTCACTGTTGTGTTTAGCATTAAAAGGCTTTTGCTATAGATGGGTTGTGTGTATGTTAATGTTAATGGGAGCATTAAAATTATGGTCAAGAAGAGAGGCTTTTCCATGAAATGAGTCCTTTACGCTAAAAGTGGGGCATAAATAGAAAAAAAGGGGGAAAATCCCTTACCTCTTCTTGTGATGACTAGACTTGACTTTGGGCTCAAATTATCTTGCATACTCAGAAATGTAAAGCTTTGTAAAATACCGCTGAGGCTTCATCACAACAACTGGGGTTATGGTAAGTTAGAACCTGTTGAGCCAGCCGCAGCGATATGGGCTGTGCCAATAGCCTGTGCTTGTTTTGATATTGCTTGGTAAGAAAACACCATGGATACACAAGAATACAGAAAGCAACTTCCAGCAGTTAAAGTCTGTTATCAGATTGTTAAAGATTACACAGTCTATAAAATCATCTCGCGTCTCTGACTGACTGACTGGGTCTTAATTGTTCGTCAGTGTGTATAATTTTGAGTTAATGTATGTGTAAATGTTATTGTTCACCTTGCATTACTGTTGATACTATGAAAGAGGTAGCCTAGCAGGTCTATATTTATGTGTGTGTGTGTGTGTGCTGCACATTGTAATTATGGGATTGTTAAATAAATGACAGTGTCTCAGCCCATAGTTACAATGAGGATTATACATGTTTGTATAACCTCCATGGATACACATTGCTAGATGTGTAGTGGAGGTAGGGTGACTTACTTTAAAAGTGAAGCGTTTTTAAGTACGGATGGAGTTAATTAGCAAATGTGAATCTGATTCTGATCCAAAAAGATATTGGAGAGTAGATACAGCATATTATTTTCCTCTGGTATAAGAACTGAAATGCAGAAGCTTTTATTGAACTGATACCTTGTATGAGTATCAGGTTGATATTGGCAGAAAATGATGGATCAGATATTAGAGGGAACAAAAGAATTAATCTGATCTTGTAAAAAATCTAAAAACGTCTAAAATGTCAAGTCTAAAATAGCACCTAATGACATGTTGTGATTAGATGCTGTTAGCTGTGTTTCTTTTGGATAGGCAAGTGTTTGAGCAAGTTTTTTTTGCATACACTTTTACATGCTAAACACTTTTACATGCTATTTATTAGGTTTTTGTCAGATTTTATCAGTGATGTTAAATATGTATTTGAAACTGTAATCTGACATTCAGTTTCCAGTATTTTGCCCCTTCTCAGTCATAGACATACAAGCCTGGTATTGTATGGCTGGAAATAACTGCCTGGTGGCGTTGCAAAGATTTCTCAGTGAGCAATGAACAGACAAGCTCATTTTCAATAGTGGAAAAAAGGGGAAATATACTCCACAACTGAAGGGGGAGCCAAGGAGCAGAAAATTCCTTAAGTATACAGTTTTGAGTGTAGTTACGATGGACATTATATCCCATAATGCATTGAGAAACGGACAGGGAGGAGCTACACGGGGCATGAATAAACAAATGGTGGATAACAATGCAAGGGCAGCAGCAACAGTGGTTGGAGGATTTGTGTATGTTGTATAGGGACACTTCATCACTTCCTGTTTGTACAAAGCAGGGTCATACATTAATATTTTTTGTACTAACCTGCCAAAGTTTTTGTCAAATTCAGCAAATATTAGAGTTAAAAGTTAAAGTAGTTCAGGCCTAATGAATGCTTTGTCCTATTTTCTAATGTTTGTGATAGGTAATACCAGTAATACCAGGTTAGCTTCACAGCAGCACTTATAGCAACAGCATTAGCAACAGTTATAGTGACTTACGCACTTACTGTGCCCATGTCCATCACAATTCTTGTGGTCAGCTAGTTCAGTGTGGTTTGCCTTGGTAATGCACGTCCATTAATCTGAAGGAGCACTGAAGGGACGGGTGTTTTACTGTTGTTTTGCTGAGTTAAAATTTCAACAATGTTTCTCCAGCTTTAACTGCATTCGATAAAACAACTCCATAATCATTAAAACCATTATCTGACTTTTAAGGTGCTAATATCGATGTTGTGAATGAAAAAAGAGGTATCAAGGGACCTATGGTTTCATCTCAAACTAATTCCAGAGGACAAACTCACATTCTGTTTTTCACAACTATGAGTCATTTGTGTCAAATGTATCTGTGAAATATGAACCTTTGTGTTTGTCATGTCACCGTAGGGGATTTTCACTGTAATTTCAGAGGAACTCACGTGTAAATAAACACGGGTTAAGGATGCAGTTTCATTTTACAGCTCTGTTTCAAACAATACTTTCCTGCCCCATTCAGAAGTCCCCCCCCCCTCCGTCTTCCTCTACAAAACGAATGGGTGTGTCTGTGACGTTAGATCATTTCTGGATCTAACCGGCTGGACTTTTACACTGCCAGGGGGTTCTCCACACTCTTTGGGACCGAAAAACGCATGACTTCATTCTTCAGGAAGTGGAACTCCTGACCTGCTTTGAAAAGTGCTTACTGCTGTGTTTTCATGTAATGCCAAGTTTGTGTTCTGGGCTTTACAGAGCTAAGACCAGATTTTAGATTTAAAAGTGATTAAACTTATTAGCATAATTGAGACTATTTTCATCATTTTCATAAATGATGAGTCTAATTTCAAAACAGAGTCCTCTGATTCACTCATGAATGTATTAGGTTTGAATTCCTCATATTGAAATAAGAAGCTAAAAATAGACCTTATGTAAGTCACTATAGTGAATAACTCCCTACTGTAAACACCTGAGAGCGTGTATGCCTGGCCACACTCCTAGTCTCGGAACAAGACATAAAAGGAAATTTACAGAAACCAGAGCAGGAAGAAAATTTGCTCGTGAATCACTGACTGCTAAAGTTCAACATCCTGTAATACACTTCACCACGCACAAACTCTGAAAACATGACCTACGATCCCTTTGGCAGCTGTCATGATAACCAGCCTACTGGAAACTCCTCACCAAATCTCTCACTTATTATAATGATTAACAAAAACTTTCCACTGCCATTTTTCACACAGCTGTGCATTTTTGCTGATGTGCTTAATGACACTTTATTTTGTAGAGTCCCTACATCAGCAGAACACCCCAGCTTAGATCTGGATCAAGATGCTGATGAGACGTGGACAGTAGAAGTGAAGAAGGAGAAAGAGAGGAGGTATTAAAGATCTAAAAGCATCTCACACTGTTCCCTCTCCTAGAAACCAAGCCATCTCTAGGTAATAAATGTCAGGGAAACCAGCTCAAATGCCCTTGGCATTTAGGCATGGGAGAGAGTGAGCGAGAGAGTGAAAAACGAACGAGTGAGAGAGAGAGAGAGGGAGAGAGAAGGAGCTAGCTTTAAACATATATTTCAAAACACATTTTGTAGGTGCTCATGAAACCATGCGACATGACAAAGGTGACTGTAAAATATAGCTTGTTTGCCAATATGATCAACTCTTTTAAACACCTGTAAAGATGGACCTGCAGCTCCAGAGCAAGAGAGGATTCAGAGCGTCCTTGCAGAAGTAGAAGGCTCTGGAAGGGGTAAGTCTCCCTCATCTCAAACACTAAAATGTGCTGAGCTGCCCACACTCTCAGCAATGGCTCTCAATATCAACTGACCTACTTAGGCAGAACTGTTTACTTGTGCTCTGCGACGTAGGACAACTCTAGGATCTTCTCTAAGCCTTGGAGAAACGGGTGTATTTCTGTTCGTCCTGAACACCATTCTCTTTACAGCCGTTACTTCTGAACAGTACTGTATGCAAAGCTGAAGGTGGCCAGCAATGCTAAACATTTCAGTATTTGCAATTGTACTAATTGTGGTACAGTTGTTGCCAATTAGAATAATACAATCAATGATTTATAGTTTATAGAGGATGTAGGTACATCACTGTATTATAGAAACAGTAATCATATATACAGTTGTTTACAGTACTGTAAACAGTGCCCCCCCCCCCTTTCCACATTTCTCTAGAATTTGTTTTTTATTTAGGGACTAACATTAACTCACATGAAAGTCACCCATGTGCAAGACATATTTGTCATCTTAAAATGAATAACGTGTTGCACAACCTTTAATGTTTACCCTTTAGCAACTTAGAATTTCCCATAATTTCATATCAGGCTTTTACATTATTGAGCAATTGGATCCCACTTCTTTACAGAACTGCCGTATTTCAAATATATTGGTAGGTTTTCAAGCATGAACTGCTTAAATGAGGCCCAATCACAGCACCTCTTTTGGGTTCAAGTTCAAGGACTCTGGTAAGGCCTTTCTAAAACATGAATTCTGCTTCTACAGTGGGGAAAAAAAGTATTTAGTCAGTCACCAATTGTGCAAGTTCTCCCACTTAAAAAGATGACGGAGGCCTGTAATTGACATCATAGGTAGACTTCAACTATGAGAAAATAAGAAAAAAAATCAGAAATTTACATTGTCTGATTTTTAAAGAATTTATTTGCAAATAATGGTTTAAAATAAGTATTTGGTTAATAACAAAAGTTAATCTCAATACTTTGTTATATATCCTTTGTTGCCAATGACAGAGGTCAAACGTTTTCTGTAAGTCTTCACAAGGTTGGCACATACTGTTGCTGGTATGTTGGCCCATTCCTCCATGCAGATCTCCTCTAGAGCAGTGATGTTTTGGGGCTGTCGGCGGGCAACACGGACTTTCAACTCCCTCCAAAGATTTTCTATGGGGTTGAGATCTGGAGACTGGCTAGGCCACTCCAGGACCTTGAAATGCTTCTTACGAAGCCACTCCTTTGTTGCCCTGGCAGTGTGCTTGGGATTATTGTCATGCTGAAAGACCCAGCCACGTTTCATCTTCAATGCCCTTGCATGAAGCATGATGTTGTCACCCCCATGCTTCACAGTTGGTATGGTGTTCTTTGGATGCAACTCAGCATTCACTCTCCTCCAAACACAATGAGCTGTGTTTGTACCAAACAGTTCTACTTTGGTTTCATCTGACCATAAGACATTCTCCCAATACTCTTCCGGAAGATCCAAATGCTCTCTAGCAAACTTCAGACGCGCCCGGATATGTACTGGCTTAAGCAGGGGAACACGTCTGGCACTGCAAGATCCCTGGCGGCGTAGTGTGTTACTGACGGTAGCCTTTGTAACGTTGGTCCCAGCTTTCTGCAGGTCATTCATTAGGTCCCTCCGTGTGGTTCTGGGATTTTTGCTCACCGTTCTTGAGATCATTTTGACCCCCCGGGCTGAGATCTTGCGTGGAGCCCCTGATGGAGGGAGATTAGCAGTGGTCTTGTAGGTCTCCCATTTTCTGATTATTGCTCCCACAGTAGATTTCTTCACACCAAGCTGCTTGCCTATTGCAGATTTAGTCTTCCCAGCCTACAATTTTGTTTCTAGTGTCCTTCGACAGCTCTTTGGTCTTCACCATAGTGGAGTTTGGAGTGTGACTGTTTGAGGTTGTGGGCAGGTGTCTTTTATACTGTTAACGAGTTCAAACAGGTGCCATTAATACAGGTAATGAGTGGAGGACAGAGAAGCCTCTTAAAGAAGAAGTTACAGGTCTGTGACAGCCAGAAATCTTGCTTGTTTGCAGGTGACCAAATACTTATTTTCCACCATTATTTGCAAATAGATTCTTTAAAAATCAGAGAGTGTGATTTTCAGAATTTTTTTCCTCATTTTGTCTCTCATAGTTGAGGTCTACCTATGATGTCAATTACAGGCCTCTCTCATTTTTTTTTAAGTGGGAGAACTTGCACAATTGGTGACTGACTAAATACTTTTTCCCCACTGTATGTTACATCAGCAAATTAACAGTCTACTTATTAAGCAGGGATCCAAACTACAAGTAATTGTTTCCCCATAGGTACTCAAGCAACAAATAAACTAATTAACCAGATCCTGCTCAAAAGAGGATCCAGAAAAGCTTTGAATAAAAGCTGCTAAAATCACCTTGTCTTAAAAAAGGCTCTGAAACTATTCTGAGGTTCTAAGACATCACTGAACCACCATGATTACTACAAATACTGGTCAGTCATTCCAGGATTGAATTGCTTGACAATGTCTTTCCAACTGTGCAGTGGCAGATCATGCAGGAAGTCAACAAAGGTTCCAGAAGATTATCCAAGGAACTGCAGGTCTCTCAGCCTCATTTACAACTAGACAAGTCCAAAGTGGAACTTTTGGACAAGAGAGGTCCTTTTATATCTGGCCTAAGACTGCGTCTCATTGGAGGAACTACGGGTTATTCATTTAATGATCTTTTTGTCTAATATAACATTTCAAACATTTTCAAAGATTAAAAAGCATTCACTATGACAAATATGCAATAATAATAATAAAAAACAGAACTGTATATTATTTCATAAAAACAATGGTATGGCAATGCTAGAAAATTACTGATGAATATAGAATCGTCTTGTCTTTTTTTCCCTTTATGAATACGATCAATAGGACAGGAATTATTGCAGGATTCTTATTTCATATAAAAATCATATTGTAAAACTGTTTAGTACAGTTAGTACAGTACTTGTAGTAGCTCTATCTAGGAAGTTGTAAGAAAAAATATTTGAAAATTATTGATTCTAAAATGACTCTGAAAGCTGTTCATCATTTAAAAAGTTCTTAGAGACAATAATACAGTTTAGGACTATAACATAGTACTAAATAAACACAGAGACAACATGAAATTGGTCATTTTAGAAGTATTATACAGTACTAATAAAAACATTACAAACAGTAGATCAACACTGAAACATTGAAAATGAGCAGCCAGTACATATTTACTCACCTTAACATAATTGCAGTTTCAAAACTCTATAAACAGGGCTTGTGTAGAATCATCTGACACTGGTACTCTAGGGCTTTGCATTGCTAGGTAGCTCTCCCTCTGAGTGATGATCACTCTGGCTGTGCCAGTGTGAATAGGGGTTTGAGATTACTAGTCTAAAAAAGAAACAGATGACAAGAGACGTGCAACTGTTAACAGTGCTCTGGAGAATGCAGTCTATAGACAAGCAGTGCGCTCGCTGAGTATCTTTCCTTATGACCAGCAAAGGCGGCAATTCTGACATTCAAGCAGTGTTTTCTGCAGTACTCCTTAAAAAATGAAGGTGGTTCTTCACATTCACACACATCCACTACAAACATAAAAAAAGTTTCTTCTGTACCATCTCTTAAAGAAGCATTTGAAGCACCTTTATTTTTTTAGTTTACCACAGAAAACACTGCATGAATGACAGAGTGGCTGCCTTCACAGGTCATAAGGAAAGATATTCAGTGAGCACACTGCTCCTCTATAGTTTGTAGATGAGCATATGACTAAGCACTGACTAAGCAGGGGTCTCTGAGTTTGCACAACCCTACACACCTTCTCACACTTTCACCTCCACCATTAATGGTCCACTGAAGACTTGAATCAGACTTGCTTCAAAGAGGGGCAGATCTTTTAGTGTAATGCCCCCCTGCCTTTGGAATGACAGGCTAAGGAACGTCAAGATTGTCCTTCCTTTTTTTACCGCTTTAACATACTAAAGTATGTAAACTGGATGTTTACTGTTACATTAAAAACTTTTAGATACGTCAAAGAAGTGCCAGTACCAGTACCAGTACTACCAGAGCCACTGTCCTAATTGATACATTTATCAATGTACAGTAACCTTCCTCTCACTCACTCAACACACATACACACAGTCTCTGCTCCTGAGTATAATAGCTTCTGAAACAATAGCTTTATACACTGTACTATCAAGTGCTTTCAATAGCAGGAAATACCAGCAGTTTGTGGTTAGAGTTGGGAAACTGACCAAATATCCAGTCTGAGCCAGCCAGCGCAGGCCATTGTCGACTCTCGTAAGTGAACCAGGTCAGACATGTGCAGGCTTTGCTATATTATAGATTTCTTTTCTGAGAAGAAGGTGCCACAGTTTGGAGTTTCTCCAGATACTCCCACATAGCCAATTTCCTGCCTGTCAGTAACAGAAATAAGCTCCTAGTGAATAACTGCAAATCCACAGCTTTGTTTAAACTTGCCTACTATGGGTTTTTCCTCCACCACACACATTAATAAAACAGTAGCAGTGTCTGGTCTTCACTTTATCTGAACAGTATATACAAGTCCATTCAAGTTTAAAATCATCCAAGCTAAAAATGAAACAAAGCTAATAAATCTACAGCGCAGGTTCAAAAACAAGTAGTTTTTTGTTGGAAAGTAAAATATAAATAGTTGTTTTCCTTTTAGAAATTAGTTTACAGTAATTTATGACACAATGTCAGCTTTGGGATTTAATAACATTATAACTTCATTATTAATGTTATGTTAGTGCAGATATTTTGTACAAACTAACATTCATACAATGTAAATATTAATATAATATAATATAATATAAGTAATAAACTTGTAAGCTGAAATTTCCTTTTAGACCAGTGTCCAAAATCTATCTCTCTGTCTGTCTGTCTATGTAAATATCTATCCATCTACATTTGTCTGTTTATCTATCTATCTATCTATCTATCTATCTATCTATCTATCTATCTATCTATCTGCCTGCCTGTCTATACATCTATCTGTCTGTCTGTCTGTCTGTCTGTCTGACCATCTATCTGTCTGTCTGTCTGACCATCTATCTATCTATCTATCCATCTATCTATCTATCTATCTATCTATCTATCTATCTATCTGTATATTACTAGGTCTTTACAATTTGCTACTTATGTATTATTTTATCCAGAAAAACATCCTGTTTTTACTGAATGTACAAATAAATAAATATTTGAGGACAGGGTAAAACAGAAAGAAATATGCAGTGATCATAGAAGAAACAGAATATTTATAAATTAAATGTGAATACAGAACTAAACATACATGCAGAAATATATAGAAATATAGTTTGGGAATCAGAAGCGTAGAGTTTAACATGCAATCTGCATGTTCAAGTGCAATGCAAGAAACGAAATAGGATATGGTAAAATGTTGACGTTTGCAAAACAGAGTAGATATGCAAAACAATGTGCGAGAGTGTCTGTGCAGTCCAATGTTGTGCAATACTCTTCAGTATGTCAAAATGCATTTCTTACAGAAGTTCAAGGTGAAGTTCAAGAGCCTTTATTATCAACCACATACAAGTATACAATGGAGTGAAATAACATTACTCCAAGACCATGGTGTTACATTAAAATGCAGAACACTATGCAGGACAACATACAGTATAAATGTGCAGACAATACAATAAATACAGTAAATATGAAGCCACTTTCAAAGGAATCATTTTCTACACTTGTCTAAAAGTACATTAGGTCTCAAGCTGGTATGGATAATAATTATCCTTTTCTTTCCAGGGTGTCGAGGTTCTCTTTAGCTTTTCCAGCTGTACAACTGAACACTGTCTTCTCTCCATTACCCATCCCACCCTCATGTCAGAGGCTCCAGCCTTAGGGGTAACATCAGCCCAGGATGAGGCCTCCACTGGGGGGGACTCCCCTGAGGTGGAATGCCCTGTGTGCTATCAGGAATACGACCAGGACCGTAAGCTTCCGCGCATGCTGGAATGCCTCCATGTGTTCTGCACCGAATGCCTTCACAACATCCAGCTGTCCCCCCTCCACCCGCCTGATCCCCACAGCCCTCCCTCCATCTCTTGCCCCCTGTGCCGCCACTCGACCCCACTTGAGGGCGGCAACGCACACTCTCTGCCCTGCAACTCCCGCATCCTTGCCCAGCTCCCACCTGTAACTTTTCGGCTGCCTGTATCTATGTCCACCCGGCTGGCCACTGTGACTCAGAGGGTCATCCTGTCCCTGGAGTCACGTGATGCCCGCTTCATCATCTTACCAACTGTCAGCCTCCGGGTAGAGCAGATGGCGGAGGGGACGAGCTCAACTGAGCCCGTCGAGGGCAGGGTGGAAGTGCTGAGGAGCCACCGGAGGAGCCTGATATGTGTACAGATGCTGGTGGTCATATTCTGGTTGCTCTTTGTCTTGGCCTGCGTGGTCGGGGTGGTGTTCGGCCCAAACTTCTTCCATAACTGAAACAGACAGTGACAGTTTAATGTGGAAGAGTTTTCATGTGACATGTATGCATACACATGTATGATCCCAAATTTTGGAAAATTTTAATTTGTACATTTCTGACTAATTTACCCTAATATGTTTAATTTAGCTACATTTATTCCTAATACTAAGACCAGTCAACACTTTATTGCCACATCAACCACCAGGGTTGGTTGGAGTTTGGAAATTTAACACAAAAAGAAAGTGCAAGAAAGTGCAGGACATCAAAACACTGAAAGTACAAGGAATCACAATCCAAAATCCAATACCTGTAGAAGTATCAAGTATGTATAAAGGTGCTGAACCAGTTCATTCAGACAATATGTGCTGTTTCCAAACCTGGAATTTGTGGCCCATATTCTTCAAGGTTCAAGGGGAGGAGTTCATAGAGAGGGTGTGCTAGGTGCGAGTAGTCCTGTCTTACTTGTTGTATATAAATAGATTATTTATGTATATACATTATTAAAGAACATACTCTTTTCCTGGGCCGTATTACTACTAAACCAGACTGATATTAAAAAGGTAAGTGCAGGTTCAGTCCCCTCTTTCAACATCCTGAACTTGTTGAGTTGAACAGAAGGTCTTTATAATAGAAAGAGTGTTGTCTTGCTATTTCAGTGAAGAAGAAGTAATAAGAAGTACATAAAAGCTGTCCACCTGCTCCACTTCCTCCTGGTTATTAACTAATAAAGATAAAAAAAATGCTCCTGTTTCCTCCCGGTAAGCTGTTCCATCAATTAAAAGATAAGCCCCACCACTTCAGTATCCTCAGTAAACTTGCATAGCCTTACAGAGCCAAGAAAAGAAGCACAGGTGTTTGTGTGAAAGGTGTCTACCCTTCCCATACGGAAATCTGATATATGGCAAGATATAGATTTCAGCTATATGGCATACATTCAAATTTATAGAATATATTATATTAATATTATACACATATCTGTTATATATTGAGATATATAAGACATATATGGCAACTTATTTGAAATTGGCCATTTGGCCATCAAATGAAATGATAAGGCCATACATTACATGGACAAAGATATTGGGACACCTGCTCAGTTGTGTTTCTTCTGAAATCAAGGATATTAAAAAAGAGTGTAAAAAGAGAGCAACTGTCTCCACTCTCTAGGGAAGGTGTTGTACTAGATTTTCAGGCATTGCTCTGAGGATCTAATTGCATTCAGCGACAACAGCGTTAGAGAAGTCAGGATGTTGGATGATCACCACACCACCTCATCCCCAACTCTCCAAATCATCCCAAAAGTACTGGGTGAATCACCCTCATTTTCAGAAACACAGTTTCACTGTGCCTCAGCTCATTGCTGGGGGGCTTTATACTCTAGTCCAAGCATGGTATTAGTGCTGTGTCAGGGGCATCCCCAGATATTTGGACAATGGAGCTTTTAGTGGGGCTGCATCTTGACATGTATCATACATATATTACATATATATACAATATTTATTGATATATATGTTTACTACATATATGTCCATATCTGTATTTACTCACACGTCAAAAATATACATATTTCCTTATGTATTATTTGTATATGTCCAGTAAATAATACTTACATATATGTATAAAATATGTATGTGCATATATATGGCCAATCCTTTATAACATACGTATCTACATGCATGGCCATATGTCAGATTTCTGAATGGGTTGTGAGGATCCTGTGCTGAAGCTCAGTGGTTTTAAGTAACTGTCATTTATTTTAACTACCTGGGGTCTGTGCTGACTACAATCTAAACCCTAAGAGCTATTTTTTTCCACATTCACACTAGGGGGCAATCAAATAGGTGGAAGACACAACACAGTTAAATGCAGAGCTAAAATGAGCAAACAAATACATGCATAAGAAGCAGAGGTCTGAATGTGCTGTAAAATACAGACTGATCCAGGTTTCCTGATTTTTTAAATGTATCTGCAATCCTGAACGGCCAGTTAGATATACTATGTTTTGCCACTGTTGGGCCCTTAAACAAGGCCCTTTACCCTCTCTGCTCCCTGGGCGCTGGAGTTGGCTGCCCAACCGCTCTGGGTGTGTGTGTACTCACTGCACCTAGTTCACTAGTGTGTGTGTGTTCACTACCACAGATGGGTTAAATGCGGAGGACACATTTCGCTGTACATAGTACAGTGACAAATATGTGCACCTTTACCCTTTTAAACTATGATATGTTTAATTATGTAGCCCTGTTTGGATTCTTGTAATGTGTAGCATAGGGCTGCATATTGTTTATGAATCATTTTCACAATATTGTTGTTGTAATATCCACATCACTGACTGCAATATGACCCTTTTAATGTATCACAGTTTTCATGGTGTGCTGTGAGCTTCCTGAACAAGGTCAAATGTCCCAGATGAGTAAAAGTCATTTAAATAAGGAAATGTTATTCTTTTTAGTAAACTAATAATGCTGGCCTATTTTTCATGTTATTACATCTAAGTGTTTAACATACTGTAAGGTGTATCACATCTCATTTACTATATGTAGCAATATATACACAGTACTGCATTTTGTCCATGCCTGAAATATACACACAGTATGCCTAATGAAAAGTCCAAAAGTAATTTATGGGTAGTCTATCTAGTAATGGATTGCAGTCAGGCAATAAAATATGCATGACAAGGGAACCCTCTAGTGGTTTTGTATGGAACTGCCATGTAGGGGGTCACAGTTCATTTGCTCTTTTTTTTCAACTTCCTTTACATCAACAATAGCTGATGGATTCTGCAGTGTCGGCTGTTTTTTACTCCCAGTCTTGGATATGCACAGCAGTGCACAAACTGCTTTCCGTAACACAGCACTTATATATTGACATATGCGAGGACAAACCAACACAAAGTGTCTTAAAAGTGCTAGTAAAGTGCCAGAACAGCTTCGGTCCACCTCTGTCTATCTATCTATCTATCTATCTATCTATCTATCTATCTATTGATCTATCCATGATCCATGATCTCCATTCATACATTTAACTAATTTAAGATATACAATTGCATAATAAGACATACAGTTATATTCCATTTTGTATCTGAGGGCACATTTATATTGTTTGTACCACGGTAAACAAAATATACCTGTATAGAAATCTTTTTTTCTAACAGTGTATGAGATATTAAGAAAACTGCTATTTTTTATTTTCATTTTTACCCAATTTACCCTAATTAAAAATCAAAATAAGCCAGTTACCCTATCACATGTAATGCTTCCAACAGTAAGACGGTGAGGACTGACACATGCCTCCTCTGACACGTGCACAACCAGCCACTGCCTCTTCAATTGGCCACCAATGTAACCAGGAATGCGTTGGGTACCCAGCTTTGATGCAGCGGCTAGCAGAGGCCTGTTCCGGCCAGCATCACACTGAAGTGATGTGGAAGAAAAAGAGAGAGACATCTATCCACCCGGAGAAAGCAAACTACTGCACTGCTGTGCTGAATGTCCAGTCAGTGATGTGAGATGCTAGTCTGTGCATGAGGTCATTAAGGCAATTTTGGTTAACACAGTAAAAAAATGTTCAGTAGACGAAAGTCATATTTTATTGCCCATATGACAACTGTACGCAATACCTATTTAATCTGACTAATTCATCATGCTAACATTTAAAAGGTAATAAAAGCTCACTAGTAAATGTGCATTAGACAGAACTTTGGGTTTGGAATTTTCATCTACCAGAAAATGCCAATCCTTTTTCTCTTGTAGAATAAATGCTTAGACTAGGACTTAAGGGTTTATCAGATATCCAGTTGTATTATACACAGCACTCTAGATACAGTTTTGCTGACCTTAGATATGCTTGTTAACAGGTTAGACTTGGGCTGTGAGTGTGGTCTTCCTCAGTTAACCCAGTTTAACGCAAATATTTGGAAAGAAATTGATAATCAGGAAAATGTGTGTCTGAATAAAACCTTTGCCAGTAACATCATTACCTTCTCACTCTGGCAATTTACTGACAGCACGTTCTCACAGGCTTCTTCTGGAGTTTTTAGAGGAAGTAGTGCCAAGAGTTGGCTGTGCTTGTCAATCAGCACACCTGTCTGACAACATCTGAAATTGCCGTGTTTCTCCACTAGCCCTGGGCGATACCTATAAATAACCATCACTATATTGTCTTGTTACAAAATTGGCATATTCATTGATATCAAGCCACCAAACAACCTAACTGTTTATTAATGTAATAAGCCACTGTTGTAACTGTAAATGGAACAAGCTATTATTGTGTACATATGCTGACATTGTTTAGCAAGTTATGTAAATGTGCTATATAATGCCTTTTTTCAGTATTTTAAATTGTTCTCTGGTGTTTACATAGAAGTGACCTTGAGTGAGGCGATAAGAGGCCCACATGTGGTTTATGGAGCCTATTTAACCCAGAATTAAACCATTTGTCCAGTCATTTTGCCCTCTGTGATGCCTCATGAATTTCTTGGTGAGCTCTGCTTTGCTTTGGCTGGTTTACAGTGAGGCACCGCAACAGCTCACAGAGAATCAACATGTCTAGCCACAACATGAGCATAGTCACAACTTTGTTTTTAACATAATAATGAGAATATTGTAATTTATTGTAATTAGGGTTTGATGATCCTTCCCAAATTGTGCCATCAGTCAAAGCCACATTCATAAGGAGATATCTAGCACTGATGGTGTATGTAGACTCATCGGTTTAGTTGAGGTAGTATAATATATATCAGTACTATATTGGATCAACAGCACAGTATCAATGAAAGTTACAGGTTCAAAGCTGGCAGACATGACATTGGATATACATTAAGTTTTACTAGGACTGGGAGAGCATGCCCGCTATGCACCAGACTGCTTAGATGGAACAGGTCACCAGTCTAGGGCACTGAGGGCATGACCATAATAAAGGGGAAGTGAGGAACAGCCTCATGCAAGGTAAAATATAACATGGTTAATTTATTTAGTTTAGCATGTGATTGTGATTTTGGTCATATTACATCCCCTTAGCTCTGCTAAGTAGCTAAGTAGCAAGAGAAGTTCAAAGCATTGTTAAAAATTAAATAGCTTAAGATATAAATACATAACTGTATGTATGTATAAAAACATAGCTATGCATATATTTAAGCAAATGTATTTGTGTTTACTGTGCTAATGTTTAGAAAACCGCCCACTTTGACAAAGTCTGTTTTCACTATTCTTTTCCATGGTCTGCTTTTTGCAAAATGACCCTTGCTGTACATAAAGCTTGAGGGTTGATTTAATGTATTTTACTGCAGTAATATGATTTTGAAAAGGTTCAAAGATGATGAGAAAGAAGTGTTGATTTTCTGTTGATATTTTGTTACAAATATTAATGTTAATTAAATTAAGTTAATGTTGACAGTCTAATGTTGATTTAACATCTATTTAATAACTGATTGCTATCTGGGTCTAGCTCTCCATCAGCTTCCCCAATTATTACCTCTGAAGCATTGCCATCACCAACATCTAATCACACTGCTCTATCGCTCAGGCCTACTCTTCATTTAAAATTCTCCATTTAAAACTCATTTATTTGAACTCATTCCCCAAACATATAGCTTATTCTGAGCTGTTGTTACACTCTGCATATATCAAACTGCATGATATTGTGCAAGATGTGAGTATTGACACTAATACTTCAGGTGCAGCAGTGTAAAAGCAGGTATTTTCTGCATGTTTTAAATGTAGTTATTCCACATAACTTTTTATATGGTAGCCCTGTGTTCATATAATAGTTTACTGTGACACTTACTGTTTTAACCACTAATCAAACACTATATATATATATATATATATATATATATATATATATATATATATATATATATATATGTGTGTGTGTGTGTGTGTGTGTGTGTTTACTCACTACAGCCCTAATTTCAAATCTCTTATAGATATACAGTATATATATATATATATATATATATATATATATATATATATATATATATATACATATATACACATACATACACTGTATATCTATAGGAGATTTGAAATTAGGGCTGTAGTGAGCAGATCTTCCAGCTCAAAGCATGTGGAGCTCTGACTCCTCCTTGGCAGACATGGTGTTATGGTCTTTTGATGGCTGAATACCTTAAGGACTGAGGTGGATGTTAAACCCATTTGCCAAATTCACTGAAAGCTAAATCAGCCTAAGGGCTGTACAGAGTACAACAAAGACCAAAAGAGGAAAATATGATCTACGTGAACTGATCTTTCTTCTTTTCTTTCATTTCTTGTGTGTGAGTGTGTGTGTGTGTGAGTGTGTGTGTGTGTGTGTGTGTGTGTGTGTGTGTGTGTGTTAGACACCTTGGCACCTTTCGTTTGGCAGAGCCTTAATCTGAAATTCTGACACATAACAACCAGCCAGGACTCAGTGATCTGAACAAAGAGCAGAAGAAGAAGAAAAAGAAGAAGATAATGATGATGATGATGATGATGATGATGATAATAATGATGATGAAGAAGAAAGCATCCTGTCTTCTTCTGGTGGGCTTCCGTGCCTTTAACCCTATCCTTATATCCATGCTCATGTGGGCCCTCCCTGGCCAGGCTGACGTCACACGCCGCGTTGGCCTGCACTGGAGAGGGGTTTTGAGATCCCGCTGTGTTGTTGTTGGAGAAAAGTGCCTGCAGGAAAGCTGCCCGTGTTCATGTAGTCGGGATTTTTTTAAAGACATTTTTAACCGATTCTTTTTTAACAAAGTTAACCAAGAACAAAAGAAAATGTGCGGAGTTTAAAGAAACTAACGAGGTGGAGCTGGGCGACGTTAAGTGGTTTTTAAGATCGCTAAAAGTTTGACCAAAGAGGACTTGCTTGGTAACGTTAGCCTGAGCCTCGACTCGACCCCCTCCTCCTCCTCCTCCTCCTCCTCCTCCTCCTCTCGTTAGCTACCTAGCGCTAGCCAGCTAGCTAACAGCCTCTTCCATAGTTTTGTGGAGCAAGGGGGGAAAAGCAGAGGGGAAAGAATGGCGGAAACCAAAATAATTTATCACATCGACGAAGAGGAGACGCCGTATTTGGTGAAGATTCCCATACCGGCCGAAAAAATCACTTTGCTGGATTTCAAGCAAGTCCTAAACAAGCCGAACTACAAATTCTTCTTCAAGTCTATGGATCAGGACTTCGGGTGAGTGAGCGAGCGAGTGGGGGCTCTGCAGGAATGGGTTGCCATGCAAATGATGTGGCCGAGAGGAAGAAAAGTAGTTAGAAAAGGGCCAGAAAACGCTGGGAAAGTTCACATTTCTTGCTCTCGTTGATGATTTGTGCTCCACACGCCTTGTTGCTGCGACGGTTGAACTTTTTAAGACTTTCTGCCAAAGGAAAAGTTGACAGTTTAACTGGTTAACAACTGCGAGTCCCACCAGGTTTATAGTGCATTGTTCAAGGTAGCAAAGTATCAGTTATGCACACTCCTGAGACTCTGCCTGGTGGGAAAATGGGGACGGACAGGACAGGTAACAAGTCGATTGACCTAAAATCAGATGGAGTAGTTAAAGTGTGGGCTAGTTCTCTTATTTATCTTAGTTGAATGCCAGGCCCACCAAAGTACAGCATACATGTCTGGCATTGTTAATCTCCAAGCTCCACATCTCCACAAACTCACACAGACACCTCTAGTTTAACACTGATTTTTCTTCTCAACAAAAAAGGAAGAAGAAAAAAAAAAAATCCCTAAACTGGCTTGTCTCTTAATCGCAATTCCTCTCATGTCTGTCATCTTGTAAATATTCCTTTCCTGGACCCATGCCACATCCTGGCCTTGGTTTTCTTTTTTCTATGCCCTGTCCTTTATCCTAAACACCTAATGGAGCTCTTGCAAGAGAAAACCTGTCCAGGTCTCGTTCATCACGCTGTTAGGGAATATGTTTAAGAAAATTAACAGATTGTCCACTTTGGCTTTCTGTTTTCCTCCTAACGAGACCACATGTTGTGGAAAAGATGGTGAATTGGCTGTGGGGAAATGGCTCCTGAGCTGACAACAGTTTACTCTCCAGTTTAAAGGGGAATTCCACAGATTCTTCACAATTTCAGCATAATTCAATTGTCCAGATATAAACAGTCTTCCAGGAGAGGTTTGATGTGAAATAAGTCATTGTAGAGACTTTTCCGACTTTCCCATTTCAGTATTATTCACAGCGGTGGGGATGGGTAGCCCAGGGCTCGTTTATAAAACAGACTTTTATTGTAGTCATTCTCAAAAATGAGTTATCGAGGACTTCTTTAATAAGGGCAGTCGCTCTATATAAAGCACAGTAATTTAGCCTTGACATGGATGAAATGTTCATGAGTGTTTAGAACATGCTTAAGTATTCTCACCGTCATTTTGAGCTCAGATCTGTGTGTACAGACGTATTGCAAGTGTTTATTACCTCTAAAATCGACCTCACGGAAAGCTACTGCGGGAAGTAATTCAGAATACCTTTGCTGATACCTGAGGCTTTAAAGAATTGTGGTAGTTTTGTGAGATGGTTTTGGTCTGAAACTTTTAAACATTTGAAGAAATCCTTCATGGCGGGCTGTTGTAAGGCCTCCACTGTTTTACCATAATTAACACTGCATAAGAACACAATGCACCATTTCACAGGAATCCTTCAGGAATCCTGAAGAATTGTTGAAAAATTGGTGGGATGCCACCTTGGCCTCAATGCATTCATCAGCAAACTATCTCACGATCATTGAGTGTCTCCTGTTATTTCTGTGTCAGTAAAGATGGTTCAGTCTACATAATGGTCTGATGATCACCATCACGCCGGCAGAATTGTAACACATGGGGTTGAATTAATGTAAAAATCTGAATCAAGGAAAATTGTATATGTGTTCATGGTCATACAAAAATGTTGTATCTCCAAAATTACAATTTTCCAGGAGGTGGAAAGAGCCTTCCTAACGATCAGTGGAGGTCAATGTGAGACGATTGTATTCCAGTCATTTCTATTGGTCCATTTTTCGTGACATTTTGACACAATGTAAAGGACAACTTCCAGATTCACATTCTGTCAAAGTGAAAACCGCAAAAATGGAGATACAGGGTTTTTGTGTAACGGTGATGTCCGCGCAGCTTTTGCAGTACATTCAATGAGCTGTGTGTTACTGTGCAATTGGTAAACACTGATAGTTGATGACCACTGCCTCTCTTTTACTTGTCTAAATCTGTCTGTCTGTGTTCAGTGTGAAGCAGTACTGACGATACCCATGATGTCCTCAGTGAAGTATATTCTCATGTGATTTTTCACGACGACAATAGCATAGTCCTACTACCCAGCCCTAGCCCAGCGTGTCAATTACTCAACCATTTACACCTCAAGCACAGATTTGCGTTCTCCCTTCCCAGTAATCAGAGAGCTGTTTGTGTCTAATTGAAGTGTGTGTGGCTCTGAATGCAGTTGACCTGGTTGCGTGAATGTGTGTGTGTTATTGTTGAAGTGCAGAAATGCATAGACAGGGTGTAAGGTGATACGGTGGTGGTGGAGGGGAGCGGGAAGTAGGTTCTCTCTGATGCTGCTGTTTTGATTTGCTGCGCATGGAGCCAGCTGTCAGGCTGTCTGTGTGTGGTAGGGAAGGGTTGGAGTGGGGTGTGTATGTGCGAGTGTGTGTGGGGGGTGGGGGGTGTAGTCGGGTTGGAGAGAGGCCATTTGCTGGGTGTCTGGGCAGAATCAACATGAAGAGAGAGGGACAGTTAGAGAGCGAGACAGACCGTGAGTGTGCTCAGGAGTGAGTGTATGTGCAAAAGACATGGTGGTTGGTGTTCACATCTTGTCCTGGTCATAACGTGATTCCTCCAAAACTGAGTGCTGACATTAGGCTAATGAAGGCGTGGCTTAGTGGTACTCTATGCTAACTGAATGTGCATGCAGGTATGTAAATGTGAACAAGGAAGAAGGGAAAATTACGATTAATGATGTATCTAAAAAGAAAAGGGTTCGATCTTGTGCTGAAAAGGGTTCTTTGACAATAGTGGAACCCTGTATAGAACCATTTTTTTTTTTTAAAGGTTCCATATAGAACCGTCTACAAAAGGTTTTTCACCAATGCAAAGAAACCCTGTAACCCGTTGTACCTGACAGACCTATTACCAGGTTTAAAAGAAGGTTGCTTGCTTAAGTCGGTCACGTCGTGGTGCCGCATGCATGTCTCTGTTAGCTGTAGTGAAAGTGCTTTTCCATGAGAAGCCAATTGGCTAATGTCCTGGCTTTAGCTTCCTCACTCACCAAGCTGAAGTTACTCTACCGTGGGCACTGGCACGTGAAAGCGTCTGGAGGTTGGCCAATTCATCAAGAATAAGGCTGGCTGATTAATCAGTCAACATTCAGAACCTCTAATTGACATCATCTTGCCCATGTCAATGATTATTTTTATTTCTTTTTTAGTTGCCCCCCCCCCCCACTGTGTGTGTTTATGTATTTTCTCCTTAAAAACATACATGGAAGCAACATGGAGGAGAACTGAAACACTGAGCAACACAAGCAGCTTATACAATCCTTCATTAATCGTTCAGTTAACTCCAAAATTGATTTGAGGTCATATCGCCCAGCGCTACTACAAGTATAAAAAACATTTTCCCATTGTGCTATTGCGTTTAATCACATGGTATGTCAGCTCTCATTATTTAACAATGCCAAAATCATTATTATCTGACAAAAACAAAGATGAAGCTGGATATTCTGCACCTCACCTGTTTGTGTGTTTTTCTGCATCAAGAGAAGAAAGAAGAAAATTAGCCTTTTCATCTACCTCTGTGATCACTGGACATGTATTGTGCCATTTATTTTCATTATTGCTTTACTATATTATTGTTTTATTTATTGTTATTTAATATTTCTATTGTATGTGTGAAGGGATATTTGAGATAATAGCTAAATGCTAGTTGATAGTTTTTCTTTTTGATCTTATAGTAGCGTAAGCGTAGTGGTAAGTGCTACCTGATGGTTGGTTATTAATAATGCCATAGAATTCAAGTTGTTCTTTGATATAAAAAAATGTTAAAATTGGCCAGATGTATTTTTACAAAAGATGATGGGCTCAGCTCTGATTGGCTTGTTTACGTTACTGTGATGACTTACTGGAGCCATATAGCATAGCATAGTTTTTATCACTGTAACAGGAACTGTAATTATTTCTAGGTCTTACCTGGTGCTGCCATTCTCTGTGTGTTCTCTTTAGTGTGGTGTGCGGTTAGCAAGCTGAAGATTTCACGGTCAGTAGACTTTGTTAGGTTTAGGCCTAGCACTCGCACGTTTCCATGGCTTTTGCTTCGTCGCATGCTGCTTTTGAACTCCCCTTCTGCGGACCCTGTCACAGACAAAGCCAGAGTCACGGGGCCTGGTTCACGTAGCATGGCGTTTTCTAGTACAGTCTGGAGTGTTTTCTCTAAGTGCCCATTGTGATTTAGCTTGTAGGCCGAATGAGTTAGGGCTTGCGGGTGTATGTAAATGTAGGGGGCATCAATAAAATGAGTCAGTACTATTCTGGTGGTTTGGAATTTAGCCCTTTGCGATAATACAGAGCAGAAATACAGTTCAAGCATTTCCTAAATCTGTAGAGCCCGACCTATCGATTGCATTATGAGACTCACATCTGGAGTTAGGAGGCTATTTAAAAGGGTAAAGAAACTCATCTTCTTCCTTCGCTGTGTCTAACTGGTAGATGTGGTTGTCCATCATCTGCCTCATGTCTGTAATTGCTGGAATTATGTGTCCGCCATGTTTTGTATGACACTGACCAATGGCCGTTTAGAAACTCCTCTTCGGCCTTTTGCTGTGTCTAAATGGTGGATTTGTGTGTCCGTTATTGGCCTCTCATCAGTAATTGGTGGATTCCTGCGAACCTAAGACTTTGTTTTAGTGCATGAAATGGATTTAACAATTTGAGTAAAGTGTGTTTTTTTTTTTTTTAAATTAAAAAAAAAAATTATTTTTTTTTTACACAGACTAAAAAAAATCTGTTTAGGGTGAGATTCTCACCCTATTAAAGTTTTGATATTAAATTAAAGTTTTGATATTAAATGTTTGTATATTATCTTACATACAAGGGTGAATTTGAGAAGATCAAGAAAAATGCCTTAGATTCCAGAGTACTAACATGGTTAAAAAAAAAAAAAAAAGGACAAGATTATGTCGAGTAGTGAGGTTCTGAATGACACTTTTTAAAAATTAATTTTATATTATTTGCCCAGCCCTACTCTGAATTCATTATAAAGACTAAGGCACTGCCACTGTAATCCAAGGATTGCCGGTTCGAATCCCACAGGATTTATTATTTTATTTATTTAAATATATACTTTTGAAGCAAATAACACAAACCTCTACACATTTTTGTCTCCGTCAATACTGTTAAAGCTAAATCTCCGTATTGCAATTTGACACCACCGCACTAAATGCTCGGCCTGTTTTTCTGTGCTCGTTCCCGTCTTCCGTTGGATAATATCTCTCATACCACATTTCTCTGCTCTGCTCCTCAGTCTCTTTATTTTTGAACCACCTTATCTTCTGCATCTTAATCTAGATTCATGCAGTATACTGGAATCCATTGTGGTCTTTGAATGTATGCTGATCAGGACCGTGTGTTGCGACTAAGACCAGGGCCGAAATAAGATGATGTATTATTTGGTACATGTTTATGTGTGTACTGCCCAAACGCTCATATATTTGTCTGAGTGTGTCTGAATGACGCGTTTAAAGTAGACGTCATTTGAGTGCGTTGTTTGTACGAATTGTTTCCCCTCTAGTGCCTCTGTCTGTCTGTCTGTTTGCGCAAGGTTTCAGGGGTCGTTTATCAGGTCCAGATTGAGGGTCATTAGTGGGTTTGTGAGTGTGATCATTTCAGAAAGCACTGGTTAAGTGTGTTAATGGGGGCAGGTCTGAGGAATTTTAAGGTGCTGCGTGAAATAGTCTTTGGTTGCGTCATGTTTGTTGGTGTAGGTCAGGATCATTAAGAAGTCCATTAGCTCGTAGTGCAGAAAGGAATGTGGCGTCAGGCTCAGTCTACATCCAGTTCAGAGCCGGGGTAGCTCCTTTGAAACCTGAGGAATTATAAGAGAGTCGGAGCCCCATTTCACTCATTTTGAAGTTACTTTAAAGATGTTTCCAGCGATGGGCTTATTTTGTTATCGGAAATCAAACTAAAACTGTGTGTAGGTGGTTGGTGTGGCGCAACAGATAACACCACTACCTGCCACTGAGCTACCACACCATGTGGGAGACTGGGGTTCGATTCCCGGTCTGGGTGACTATGCAGCGCTACACCAATAAGAGTCCTTGGGCAAGACTCCTAACACTACACTAACCCACCTCTGTAATACGAGTAACCTTGTAAGTCGCTCTGGATAAGAGCGTCTGCTAAATGCCATAAATGTAAAAAAATGTAAATGTATGCCCAAATGTTTGTGGACACTCATGAATGTATTAGACACAGCTTCTCTAGTCCCGTAGAAAAGTATTGGCACCATGCCTAATGCCAGGCGTGGGCTGAAGGTGTATAAAGCTTCCCAAGATTGAGCCGTGGAGCAGTATAACTGTGTTCTCTAGAGTAATAATTCTTCAGCCAGTACCTTTGGGATGAGTTGGGGGTGAGGTGGGGTGGTGATCATCTGACATCCTGACCTCACTAAGGCTCTCGTTGCTGAATGCAATCAATATTATATGGGTTCTCTGCAAAAACGGTTGAAAAAGAAGCTAGGACCTTTACTAAAGGCATTGGAGAAGAAAAAAAAAACATATTTTTTCTGTTTAACTTTTTCTCTGATCTGGTGCTGGGCAACATGATCTCAAATCTGTGTCACGATTATTTGAACTTTTTACCTTGATTATGATTTATAACCCATAAGGATATAAGCTGCTTGGTTGGCTCAGCTCTGCTTGAGTTGGCTCAGTGTTTAAAAAGAGGAGGTGGCTGGCTTCACATTCTCGGATGTCCCATGTGATCGCTATTGCTGGTGATGGTGGAGTTCATATGAATGGGGAATTGGCCTTCCAAATTGAGTAGAAAATGAAGTAAATCAGAAATAATGCTAAAACAAAATCAAGCGGATTGCATTCTTTTTTTTATGTAAACACAAACTGTTTATTTATTATATTGAAATATTAGATTAAACTTAAGTGTTCTATTGAAATTGAACATTACTTTTAATATTACTATATACTCATTTATGGTTCTCACTCATTCAGATACTCACAAAGTATGCTAGTGTTGTTCTATAATGAATAAAGAAACATCCCAGGACTAATGATGCAAAGACAAAAATGTTTGATTTGAATTGATTGATTAGGTGGTTTAGTATCACTTAATTAATAGATAAAAAAAAAACAACAGGAAAAACCTTCAATTTAACATTGTTTAACTGTTTACTGTGTTGCTGTACCAGAAAAGCTCAGAAAACTCACCTGGCACTGCAACAGTTTAGGTGAAAACGTGCTGTATACACAAAAGCTCAGCATGATGACACTTACAAACATACTACAACCCATACTCGTGATGGAAGGCTCGGTTGGCTATGTATCAGTCCATCTTCTGATTGGATTAGAAACTGCAAAATATGGATCACATGGGATTGGCTAAATTAGCGTCTGATCACCGGTCACATAAATTTGCTAATAATTTAGCATATCCTGAAGGCTGGTTGTCCCCACCCTTGATCAGACGGTCATGCTGCAAGACCATCGGTATTGGCTCCATAACCATACTGTTCAGAGAGCAGAATTCAACATAGCATGCCCTTGTTAGCCTTTCAGGTGAAATACATTGTGTTTACTGAAGGGGTGAATTCAGTATTTTGAAACTGTTGGTCTAACAGCACTGAGGAAGTCTTGTTTGACGGTGCTGACTCCTAATGTTAGCCTGTGGGACCATATGCTGGGGTTGTTTGAGTGCTGTCAGTCATTATGCGATCTGAACATTCAGCAGTATTTATCTACTATTAAATTGCATTGATATATTTATTGAATGCCATTGTATTTATCTAGTTCTGTATTTTATCTAGAACTGTAGTGAAGCCTTGTATTCCTCAATTTATTGTGTGAAGCATGCATGGTGAACTCTAGTGTGTTCAAGGCTAATTGCTATATGTTAGTGCTGGGTTTAAACACATTGTTTGTTTTCAATGTCTATTTTCCAGAGTCGTCAAGGAGGAGATTTCTGATGACGGTGCCAAGCTGCCCTGCTTCAACGGTCGAGTGGTGTCCTGGGTTTGTGCAAGATCTTTCTATTCTTCCACTTTTCTTTCTATTTTTAGGGTTTTTTTTCTACTTAATTTATCATGAACGTGTTACCCGCCTCAGTCCGTCAGGTAGAACGTTTATTCAGAGTTGGTTATATCGGTTTACTCGAATCTGGATTATTATTCTGCATGTATTGATTTGTACTGACACCCAAAAAACTGATTATTAGTTGATCAGGTCCTTGACACACATGCACACACTTATGCAGGCCAGGAGTCTTTCTAGTCTTGGTCTCTAGTCTAGTTTTTATCAAACTTACGTCATCCAGTAGAATAGTGTAGCATTAGGACAGCCCCACCATTTGACCCACATTTAGTGTCTTAGTGTCTTCTAGCCTCAAAGATCTCCAAGTGTGTATCTCACCCTTTCACACAGAGTGAAACCCAGCCTTGACTAAAAACTCCCACTGTAGCTCAGGCTCTTAAGTCAAAAGGCTTGGACAAAACAAAACCCACTGAGACGGAAACACTATACCAGCATCAGGGTGGCTCAGGCTCCCTGGAGGGAGAGTCCACAATACCACCGTGGAGGAAAAGGAGATGGGGGACAGGTGCACAGATTGTGGTTTTCACCCATACACCTGCTCTTTAAAAGGGTCTTCAGTCTCCCACCGCTTATAGAAGTGATTTATTGAACACCTTTGATGTAATTAGAGAAGACCCATTAGCATGTAGATAAATATTGATATTTGATTAGATTGTTTAAATCATGTAAGTGTAGTTATTAAGGCTGTGCAGATCAGAGTTAATATCCTCAGGCAGCAGTGAATAGAATTTCCTGAATGCTGGCAGGTCTTAAGAAAGACTTTGATTTATTTGCCTTTTTGTATGTTAGTTATATAATTAAGACACTGGATATGTGTGACTTGCGGCACAGTATGTGCTGTTTTCCACCTTTCCATGAGGGTGTAGACTTGAGCTACATTTAGAGAATAAAAGCTGATATTTTCCCACAGCAGAACAACATATCAGGTTTTCTTTTTTCCAACTAAAGCCTATCTGCTTTTTATTAAAGTCTAAATAGCGTACAGTCACATGGGCAGCATGATGCTTTCACCCATTGTGTCCTGTAAGCCTTGACTACACTACACGACTTTTAAAGTCGCTGCAGATTATTAAAATACGGTTCTAGTAATTATTCTCACTTCCGCACAGATTTTTCTGGATAATAATAAAAAATAAAAAAACACTAAACAACTAGGGATCTCTTTCACAACTTTAACCACTTAACTTGCATGAGGTCATGGGTGGGTGGGTCAGCATGCTCAGTATAGACTGCAGCATGAGTTTTTGTGAGAAGCACAGCGAATATTGGAGTCTACCGTACATAAGAGGCACATGTCTTAATTGACAATGACTTTTGTGCTCAGTTTTCATTGGCTGTTCACAGGACCCATTCAGATTGACTGACTGACCAGTATGGACAGTCAGATTATGCGTGAAGTCGGACCATGAAAATATTATACACGCTACTCTATTCTCTGTAGTCTACGGTCAATGTCAACTAACAAAGCAGTCTTGGTATATTTCCTATTGGGCCTGCTGCTTTATTTACTTCTTATAGATAACTCAAATTTTCATTTGACTTTTGATTTCTGAGACCAGAAAGAAAACAAGATTCAAGATACTATTATATAACTAGTCTTTTAATTATATGGCAGCATAACTGCCACTTTAATCGATTAGACAAAAGTATTGTAATTCTGGAAAGTTCAGTATGTCTTCAATACTGCGGTCTGGCCAACAGTTCACTAACTTTCTGTACTTTTTACACTACTATTTTAGTTTGCATTACGATGTGAGCATCTTTCTGTATTCAGTCCAGTCAACATTTGGTGTTTAGGCAAAAGATTTTTTTGTTTTATGCTACAAGATCATTTGGTGTTGAGCATTGTGATGCTACAGTTATCAGGTATCACGGTTAAAATGGCAAGTCTGGTATCGCGACAACCCTCAATTTAAACCCTTTCACAGGTACTATTTTTTTTGTGGATGTTCTCTGGTCAGTACAGTCCCACCCGTGGGATTGGAATGTTCTGCTTCCCCCAGAGTACAGCGTGTACCTAAAGCGCCGCCAAAACACGGCAACACCTGTAATCTGTGGAAATCTGCGGACATTTGGCGCTCACACCAGATGCACGTTTGTCTTTATCAGAGCGTAAACGAGCAGGGCAAAGACAACCACATTCACCAGTTGTGTTGGACACAGATGGAATTTGGCCTCTGCCTTTAACCTATCCGCGCAGTGAAAATACGCACACATACACACTAGTGAACGCAGACACACAGTGAGACAGTGAACATGTGTCC